>NC_092278.1:7715503-7786935 GCF_036320965.1 Panulirus ornatus | reverse complement strand
CCTGGTACTTTATCTTGGTCGCTATATAACTTTATGGCTATATTGTACGGTAATTTTCATCTTTTGGGATGTATTTGTCTTTACCTACTTTTTTGGTTGTGATTCTATGATGTGATGATATTTCAAATTTGAGGCTTATTTGGCATCTTGAATGTATTTGTCTGGATATCATTTCATCATTAACTTGTCTGTCATGCTTTAAAACGGAAATGGTGCTTTTGTGAAAATTTGCTGATTACTTTTCCCCATTTTAATGTATGATTTTTGGTAACTTATATAGCATGTCAATATTTTTTTTGATCATTTTGGTATGTTGACCTATTTGTAGTGTTTATATTGGTATGGAGGTAAAATTTTCATGGTTTTGCCATAGTTTTATGGGCTTAAGGGTCAAGGCGGCTGTGTTTTATAGTATTGAGAATTCTGTTTTGGACGCTATTGTCTCGTGGACACTATATACTTTGAGGCTATATGTTTCCCTTGATCTGAAAGCGATTATTTTGTACGGTATTTATTTTTTCAGGGGGTTTAATTGTCATTGGGTAAAATATTCTGAATGTTTCTTTAATGTTGCGTTGACTATATTGTATTTTAGTTATATGGCCATGGTGGCTTTGTTTTTATAGTGAAATATTGTTGTTGTGACTATACTATCATAATGGCAAAATTGTCAGGGGGAAAAATATGTATATGGATGCTATTATTCCATTTTACTTTTATGGTAATTGTTAAAAAACTTTTAAAAAATTTACTTAATATCACAGTAAATTGATTTTTGGGTTGTAACATTATTGTTTAGGGTTTGGGCTGTCACAATCATGGTGGCTATATGGTTGTTTAATGCGTTTTCAATGTAAATATTTAGTGAATATCGGCTTTAATGTCATTTTTGCTTTTTTCATTGGGAAAAAATTTTTCATAGTGACGCAATGCCCTTGTGAAATAAAGTCATTTGGCTATCTTCTTTTTTGGGGTTTTACATTGCTATGTTATATATTATCGTCCCCTTTGCTATTTTGGGAAGGTGATTTTTTTTATAGTTGGGGTATACTTTTCTCTTTTAATCGTAAAAATTCCCGGGTTATAAGCGATTTTATCTTTATACCATATCATTAAGGTAAAAATTTATTGGCATGGCGATATATTGTCTTTATGACTGTAATTTTATGATAAAACATTTTTAGGTACCTGTTTTAAAGGGACATGAAAAGACAATTTAGCCCCTAGTAATTATAACAAAAATTAATTTAGCCATCCTGGCATATATTAATTTAACAATTTTAGCCACCCTGGCAGTTTTAGTTAAACCCTATAAATTTAATCTTAATGGGGAAATTTTAATTTCCCTGGGCCATTAGACACGTTGACAATTTTCAACCACAAGACAATACTAGACCCTGAAATTTCATTATGAAAATTTTAGCACCAATTAACAAATTTAAATGACAGTATAGAAATTTTTTGGGAAACGTACCATGACAATCTACATACAAATGGAATATAAACAAATAAAATGATTTTATTATGAATATGCCACTCTGCCTATGGCTTCCCTTGGGTTAAAATACTTTATAATAATATGCAATGACATTTCCCGAAACCATAACCAATATGATATCACGAAATGTAGTCCCCCTAATGGGTTTAATCTTTAAAAAAGAATCTGTTTTATAATGATAATCCAAGGGGAAACCCCAAACAATATAAGCTACCGTGAAATTGTTGTCCCATGACATTTAACCATATGATGGGAAAAAACCATGACAATAAGTTACTTTGGCCCAAAAAAAATAAAAGATATCATTGTCATTAATAACAGTATAGTCAAAAAAATCCCCAAATTATAGTTCAGGTGTTTAGTTATCTTGATAATGTATCACTTAGGACAAAAATTACATGATTGAAAAAATGAAAAAATAGCAACCGTAAAAAAAGTTTACGTTGTTAATATGCCTTTGTGAGAAGGAGATGGAGTGAGTATTTTTAAGGTTTGTTGAATGTGTTTGATGATAGAGGGGAGATATAGGGTGTTTTGGTCGAGGTGGTGTGCAATAGTGAGGAGGGTTTTGGGGAAAATGATTTGGTAAACAGAGATAGGTAGTAAAAGCTTTGCGGAAGATGAAGCCGGCAGGCGCAAGGTTTGGATGGTTTTGCAGGTGGAATTTATTAAAAAAGGGGGTGATGTATTGTTGATGGTTGGTAAAGGTATTTATTGTATGTAGACTATGGTGAGGGCCTGGGGGAATTGGCGAATGGTGCTTTTGTGCCATTGTACAAAGGCAAAGGGGATAAGGGTCAGTGCTCAAATTACAGAGGTATAAGTTTGTCGAGTATTCCTGGTAAATTATATGGGAGGGTATTGATTGAGAGGGTGAAGGCATGTACAGAGCATCTGATTGGGGAAGAGCAGTGTGGTTTTCAGAAGTGGTAGAGGATGTGTGGATAAGGTGTTTGCTTTGAAGAATGTATGTGAGAAATACTTAGAAAAGCAAATGGACTTGTATGTAGCATTTATGGATCTGGAGAAGGCATATGATAGAGTTGATAGAGATGCTATGTGGAAGGTATTAAGAATATATGGTGTGATAGGAAAGTTGTTAGAGGCAGTGAAAAGTTTTTATCGAGGATGTAAGGCATGTGTACGTGTAGGAAGAGAGGAAAGTGATTGGTTGTCAGTGAATGTAGGTTTGCGGCAGGGGTGTGTGATGTCTCCATGGTTGTTTAATTTGTTTATGGATGGGGTTGTTAGGGAGGTAAATGCAAGAGTTTTGGAAAGAGGGGCAAGTATGAAGTCTGTTGGGGATGAAAGAGCTTGGGAAGTGAGTCAGTTGTTGTTCGCTGATGATACAGCGCTGGTGGCTGATTCATGTGAGAAACTGCAGAAGCTGGTGACTGAGTTTGGTAAAGTGTGTGGAAGAAGAAAGTTAAGAGTAAATGTGAATAAGAGCAAGGTCATTAGGTACAGTAGGGTTGAGGGTCAAGTCAATTGGGAAGTGAGTTTGAATGGAGAAAAACTGGAGGAAGTGAAGTGTTTTAGATATCTGGGAGTGGATCTGGCAGCGGATGGAACCATGGAAGCGGAAGTGGATCATAGGGTGGGGGAGGAGGCGAAAATTCTGGGGGCCTTGAAGAATGTGTGGAAGTCGAGAACATTATCTCGGGAAGCAAAAATGGGTATGTTTGAAGGAATAGTGGTTCCAACAATATTGTATGGTTGCGAGGCGTGGGCTATGAATAGAGTTGTGCGCAGGAGGATGGATGTGCTTGAAATGAGATGTTTGAGGACAATGTGTGGTGTGAGGTGGTTTGATCGAGTGAGTAACGTAAGGGTAAGAGAGATGTGTGGAAATAAAAAGAGCGTGGTTGAGAGAGCAGAAGAGGGTGTTTTGAAGTGGCTTGGGCACATGGAGAGGATGAGTGAGGAAAGATTGACCAAGAGGATATATGTGTCGGAGGTGGAGGGAGCAAGGAGAAGAGGGAGACCAAATTGGAGGTGGAAAGATGAAGTGAAATAGATTTTGTGTGATCGGCGCCCGAACATGCAGGAGGGTGAAAGGAGGGCAAGGAATAGAGTGAATTGGAGCGATGTGGTATACCGGGGTTGACGTGCTGTCAGTGGATTGAATCAAGGCATGTGAAGCGTTTGGGGTAAACCATGGAAAGCTATGTAGGTATGTATATTTGCGTGTGTGGACGTATGTATATACATGTGTATGAGGGGGGTTGGGCCATTTCTTTCGTCTGTTTCCTTGCGCTACCTCGCAAACGCGGGAGACAGCGACAAAGTATAAAATATATATATATATATATATATATATATATATATATATATATATATATATATATATATATATATATATATATATATAAATGTGACCAAAATAAGGAGATGGCCAAAATGAGAGCATGTTCGTAATGACAATAATTCCACTATGAATATATATTATATGAATATATATATATATATATATATATATATATATATATATATATATATATATATATATATATATATATATATATATATATATATATATATGAATATATATTACTGACAGTAAAGCTATGTTCACAAAAGAGTAAAATCAAAATACAGCAAACTACAATATAGCCACCATGACAATACAGCCATCTTGACAATTATATTACGATATAACTCAATCACCAGGACAATAGAGTCACCTTGACAGTAATCTTACAATTTGTTTATATATGTCATGAAAATATAGCCCCCACGTCAAGATATTTGCTATGACTATTTAGCCATTATGAAAATATAGTCACGACGACAATCTATTCACTATGACAATAAAGCTAACATGATCATATAACTGATATGACAATATAGTCAAAGTAAAAATATAGAAAAATTCAACTTATTTTCACAATGGCAATATAACCACCTGACCATATAGATACTGTTAATAGATAGTCGTGTTCGAATCATAGCAAAAATATAGACTCCAGGACCATATAGTCTCTGTGAAAAAACAGTGACTCAAACAGGAATTATCATCATGATATGGTCATAGCATTATATCTGTCATGGAATTGTAGTCAACATGACAAAATTATCACAATGAAATAAAACGACATTACAATATAGTTACCATAATCATACACCAATCATGATTATATAATCAGTTGGTTGACATAAACGAGATCATAGTGTAAAAACCATGACAATTTAAGTGACATGATGAGATGATATCCATTCACTTACACTTACAATACCACATAAGTTTGCAAGAAAATATTATCATGATCATATAATCACAACAGTATTGTCACTAATTACAAAATATATCCCGAAAGACAAAATTAACCATAACAATATAGCCATCAAGTTGATATAGCAACCAAGATAATGTAGCCAGGACGGCATCATATTGAAAGTAAGAATACAACCACCATGCCAATATCTTCACCATGACAATGTACCTACCATGAAAATATAGTAACGTTAACTCTGTAGCTACCTTGATAAAATATACAATTGAAAAATATCCACAACAAGAGTTTAGCTGCTAAAACACTATATCGCTATGCCAATACCGCCAAAATGTTATTATTTTTATCATTATAATATACCGCCAGAGAAGAAATATATATACCCACTACTCGACAATATAGCTATTCTGACAATATTGCCAACATGAAAAGACAGTCACCTTCTTGTTATATAACAAAAATGTCAAATAGCCATCATGGCGATATAGTGATTTAACAATACAGCCACTATGGTAATATAGTTACCATAAAAATGTGATCTTAACGACAATGTAGCCAACATGACTATATAGTCACGTTGACAATACAACCACCGTGACAATACAGATAACATGACAGTACCATCTCTAAGACAATATTTCCATCAATTTGACAAATTATATGACAATATAGATATTATAGCAACATAGTCACCATGACAATATACTCAGAAATGAAGATAATCGGCATGATAAAATTATCCTATCATGAAAATATAGCCACCTACCATTTTAGTTTCCATTGCAATGTAGAAACAGTAATAAAAGATTTACCATGACAGTACTGAAACCATAACAGTATACCACACCATGGCAGTATAGTCATCTGATAATTTAATCAAAATAACAATTTCTCTTCTATAACGGTATATCCTCAAGGGCAATATCAACACCATTAAAAAAGCTTCTACGAAAATACAGTCATTATGACATTATAAAAATCATGATAAAAAAGTCACCATGACAATAAAGTTATCTTGGCAATATAGCCACTGTGACATTATAGTCATAATGATAATATAGTCACTATGACAATATTGTCAAAATGAAAATATAATCATCATGATAATATTTCGCTTATGACAAAGTATGCAAGAATTAAATAATGACAATATATCACCTATAAAAAGATCACCCTGCCAATATAGCTAAGGTGACGATATATACATTATAGCAATGTAACTAAAATGAAAAGATAGCCAAAATGACGGTATGGTCATAATGACAATACTGCCACTATGAAAATATGTTCCCGATGACACTATAGCTACATTGACAACAAAGCCATATTCACAAAAGAGCAACATTGAAAATAAGGAAAACGAGAATATAGCCACCATCATAGTTCAGTCACCATGATAATAATGTTATGATACAAATTGTCACCAGGTCATTAGTCAATGACTATATAAATATCATGAAAATATAGCCTCCAGGTCAACATGTCTGCCATGATAATCTGGCCATTATGATAATATAGTCATGACGGCAATTTATTCACAATAACAATATAGCCACAGTGATCATATAACTGATGTGATAATAGAGTCAAAGAAGCAAAAAAGAAATATAAAAATCATATTCACTATGGCAGTATAACTACATGACACTATAGATACTGTGACAAATAGTCGCTTTTGAATCATAGCAAACATATAGCAGGCAGGACAACATAGTCTCTATGACAAAATAGCGACCAAGACAGGTTAAATCATTATATATAGACACCTTGACAGTATAGACCATAAAACAATGTAACAATCATGAAACTGAACCTGCCAAAACATTATAGATGTCATGAAATTTTAGTCAACATGACAAAATTATCATATTGAAATATCATCGGCATTACAATATATTTACCATAATCATAGACTAATCATGATCATATAATTAGCAGGTTGACATAAACAATATCACAGTATAAAAACCATGACAGTGTAAGTGACAGGATGATATGATATCCATACACTTACACTTACAATACCAAAGAAGCCGCCATGAATATATTGTTATGATCATATAATCACAACAATATTGTAGGGAGTGAAAAATATATCCCAACGACAAAATTAATCATGGCAATATTGCCATCGACTTGTTATAGCGACCAAGATAATGTTGCGAGCATTGTATTGAGAATTACAATACAGCCACCGTGCCAATGTCGTCACCATGGCAATATAGTTATCATGAAAATATAGTAACGTTGATAATGTAGCTGCCATGGAAAAATATTCAACATAGAAAATACCCAAAAGATAGCCACAACAAGAGTTTAGCTGCTAAGACGATATATCACCATGCCAATATCTCTAAAATGTTAGTATAGCCATCATGGCGATCTATCAACAGAAAAAATACTCATCACAACGATATAGCTAACTTGACAATATACTACTCTGACTATCTAGGTAACATTAAAAAAACAGCCACCTCCTTGAAATATAAAAGAAAAAATGACGAAAAGCCATCATGGCAATATGGTAACTAAACAATATAGCTATCATGGGAATATGGTAACCAAAAAATATAGCCATCGTGGCAATATGATTACCAAAGCAATGTATTCTTAATGGCAATATAGTCACCATGTCCTTATAATCACTGTGACAATACAACTAAAACATCAAAATACAGTCTCTAAGACAATATTGCCAATAATTCAACAAGTTAAATGACAATGTAGACATTATGGCAACACAATCACGATGACAATATACTCAGAAATGTTATATAATCGTCATAATAAAATGATCCTACCATGAAAATATAGTCACCCTGCCACTATGGCTTCCATTACAATATAGGTACAATAACAAAACATTCACCACGACAGTACTGAAGCCATAACAATATAGCATATGACAATGTAGTAACTTGATCATTTAATGAAAAATAAAAATTTCGCTTCTATTATGGTATAACCTCAGGGACAAAATTTTATACACCATTAAAAAGCTGCCATGAAAATACAGTCATTATGACATAAATATCATGATAAAATAGTGACCATGGCAATATAGCCACTCTGAGATTATAGTCATTATGACAATATAGTCGCTATTAAAATAGTGTCACCTTAATAATTAGGTTATCAAAATGATATATCGCTTGTGAGAAAATATGCATGATTACAAAATGACAGTATAGCACCTATAAAAAAGATCACCTTGCCACTCTACTCAAGGTGACGATATATACATTATAGCAACGTAAACAGAAAGAGATGATAACTAGAACGACGGTATGTTCATAATGACAATACTGCAACTATGAAAATATGTTCCCTACGATTCTCCAGCTTCACTGAAAATAAAGCCATCTTCACAAAAAAAGTACTATTGAAAAAATAGCAAACGACTATACAGCCATCAAGACAGTACAGCCACCATGACAATAATCTATCGATATAAATCAATCGCCAGGGCAATAGCGTCACCTTGATAATGAATATAGAATGAGTACATGAACATCATGAAAATATATCGTCCATATAAATATATTTGTCGTGAAAATATAGCCTCCATATGAATATCTTTAAAGTGACAGTTTCGCCATACTGATAATATAGTCAAGACGCTAATATATTCATCATAACAATAAAGCCACCATGATCACATAAATGATATGACAGTATAGTCAACGCAACAATAAACGCATTTATAAATCATATCCACTCTGAGAATACAGCCATATGAAAATATAGTTACTGTGACAAAATAGTCAGTTTTGGATCATAGCAAACATATAACGTCCAATAGAATATAGTCTCTATGACAAAATAGCGAAGAAGACAGGATTTATCATCACAATAACGTCACCTTGACAGTATTGCCAATAAGACAGTAGAACAACCATGAAAATGTACCTACCATACCAATATAGCTTACACGAAAATATAGTTAATATGACAAATTCATTACAATAATATACAAATGATATCACATTATGGTTTCAATGATCATACACCAATCATGATCATATAAGATAAAACCTTCAAAACAAAGGAAGGGTAGCGACATTGCAGAGAGGAATAGCTACAACCTAGCTCTGAAAGACGACAGCAGCTCCGTACACATCGGTAGCTGGTGCGCGATTGTCATCAGCTTACTACATTGTCATCATATGCTATATTGTCATGGTTTCAGTACAGTCGTAGTGAATGTATTATTATGTTAGCTATATTGCAGTGGCAGGGTGGCTAAATTTTCATGGTAGGATAATTTTGTAATCGAGGTTATATTGCATTTGTCATAATACTGTCATGGTGCCTGCGTTCCAGTAATATATATATTATCATTTAATTTGTTGAAGCCATTGAAATATTGTCGTAGAGACTCTAATGTCATGTTGCCTGTATTGTCATGATGGCTGCATGTCATCTTGACTATATAGTCATGTTGGTTATATTCCAGTTATGATAACATGGTTATGGTAACTATATCTCCATGGTGACTATATTGATAGGTGACTACATTGCCATGATAGCTATTTTTCATTTTTGTTATACTGTAAGGAGGTGACTGTCTTTTCATATTTAATATATTATCAGGGTAGCTATATTGTTAAGTTAGCTATATCATTGTTGCTTATTTTCATTTTCTGGTGGCATATTGCCATGATGCCTAGACTAACATTTTGGCGATATTGGCATGGTGATATAGTGAATTAGGAAATAAACAGTTATTGTGGATATGTTCCATGGGATTTTATTATCATAGCACCTACATTGTCAATGTTAATATATTTCTATGGTAGCTACATTGTCATGGTGACGATATTGCCATTGTGGCTGCATTGTTATTTTCAATATAATGCCATCCTATCTACATTATCTTGGTCGCTATATTTACTTGCTGGCTATAGTGCTATGGCTAACTTTGTCGTTGGGGATATATTTTATCATTAACTACAATTTTGTTTTAATCATATGTTCATGATAACAATATTTTCATGGCAGCTTATTTGGTAATATGAGTGCAACTGTATAGATATCATATTATCATGTCACTACATTGTCATGGTTTTTATACTGTCATGGTTTTTATGTCAGCGTCCTGATGATATTATCATGATTGATATATGATTATGGTAACTAAATTTTAATGACGATTATATTTCATTGTGACAATTTTGTCATGTTGCCTGCATTTCCATGGTAGCTATATTGTTATGGCATTTTCATTGAGTTTTCATTGTTTTATCGGCTATACTGTGAAGATGATTATATATAAATTAAAAATCTTGTCTTAGTCGCTATTTTGTCATGGACACTATATTGTCCTGAAGCCTATATGTTTGCTATGATCCGAGAGAGACTATTTTGTCACAGCATCAATATTGTCAGGTGCTTATATTGCCATAATAAATATAATTTGAAGGCTTCCTTATTGTTGCGTTGACTGTATTGTCATATCACTTATATGATCATGGTTATATTGTTATGGTGAATATATTGCCGTCTTGACTATATTATCATATTGACTAAATTGTCATGGTAAGTATGTTGACATGGAAGCCTTATTTTAATGTTGTTTATATAGTCAGTGAATTATATCGTGATATTATTGTCATAGTGGCTGTACTTTCATGGTGGCTATACAGTCGTTTGCTGTATTTTCACTGTTACTCTTTTGTGAAGATTGCTTTATTTTCATTGTAGCTATAGTGTCATGGGTGATATATTTTCATAGTAGCAGTATTGTCATTATAAACATACCATCATTTTGGCTATCTATTCATTTTGGTTATGTTGCGAAGATTTACATATCGTCACCTTGGCTATGTTGTCAAGGTGATCTCTTTTATAGTTGCTATATTATAATTTTTTTTGTCATAAATATTTTCTCATAAGCGATACATTATCGTGATAACTTTACTATTAAGGTGACAGTATATTGTCATTGTGACAATGTTCCCATTATGACTATAATCTCTTAGTGGCTACATTGCTAAGATAACTATACTGTCATGGTGACTATTTCATGATGATGGTTATAATGACAGTTTGCATTGTCATTGAAGCATATTTAATGGTGTTGATTTTGCCCATGAAGATATATCATAAAAACGAGAATTTCCTTATTTTCAGTTATTATATGAATATATTGCCATGATATCCGATATTGTTATAGTTTCAGTACTGTCATGTTGAATGTATATTATGTTGGTTACATTACAATTAAAGTCATAGTGACAGGGTAACTATATTTTCATGGTTGGACCATTTTGTTATGACGATTTTATTGTATTTGTGAGAATATTCTCATGGTTACTGTGTTGCCGTAATTCCTATATTGTCCTGGACACTACATATCCTGAAATCTATATGGTCATATCAGTTATATGATCTTGGTAGCTTTATTGTCATATTGAATATCTTGTCGTCTTGACTACATTATAATAATGGCTAAATTGTCATAGGTAATATTTTGACATGAGGGGTATATTTTCATGATATTCATAAAGTCATTGAAAGATTACTATCAAGGTGACTCTAATAGCCTGGCGATTGATGTATATCGTGACATTATTGTCACGATAGCTGCATTGTATTGGTGGCTATATTGTCGTTTCCTGTATTTTCAATGTTACTCTTTTGTGAAGATTGCTTTATTGTCATTGTAGCTATAGTGTCATGGGGAATATATTTTCGTAGTAGCAGTATTGTCATTATGAACATATCATCATTTTGGCTATCTGCTCATTTTGGTTACATTGCGAAGATTTACATATCGTCACCTTGGCTATATTAGCAAGGTGATCTCTTTATAGTTGCTATATTGACATTTTTTTAATCCTGTATATTTTTTCATGAGTGATATACATTATCTTTATAAATATATCACTAAAGTGACAGTATGTTGTCATGGTGACTATATTGTCACTATGACTACAATCTCTTAGTGTCTATATTGCTAAAATAACTACATGTGACTACATTTTCAATGTAGCTTATTTAATGGTGCTGATTTACCCTTGGAGATATATCATTATAAAAACGGATATTTCATTTTGTTTGAATTATGAGGTGAATACATGGTCATGATATGCTATATTGTTATAGTTTCAGTACTGTCATGGTGAATGTATATTATGTTGGCTACATTACAATGGAAGCCATAATGTCAGGGTGGCTATATTTTCATGGTTTGATCATTTTGTTATTAGTATTCTATCGTATTTTTGAATATTTTGTCATGGTGGTTGTGTTGCCATAATTTCTATATTGTCAATTTATTTCTTAAATTGATGGCAATATTGTCATAGAGACTGTATATTCATGTTGCCTGTATGGTCATCATGGTTATCTTGTCATCGTGACTCTATGGTCATGATGGCTATACTGTCGTTAAAATTACATTCTTATGGTAACTATATTGTCATCATGGCTTTTTGTCAGAGTAGCTATATTGTAAAGTTAGCTATCTTATTGTGGTGGGTAATTTTTTTCCTTTTGGTATATTGCCAGGATGGCTATACTAGAATTTTGGCAAGATTAGCATGGTGATATAGTGTTCGCAGCCCAACTGTTGTTTTGGACATTTTTTCATAGGAATCATAGGAATCATGGTACCTACATTGTCAAGGTTACTATATTTCATGCAAGCTACATTGTAAAGATGATGATATTGGCATGGCGGGTGTATTGTATGTTCAATATAACGCCATCCTGGCTACATTATCTCGGTCGCTATATCAACTTGATGGCTATATTGCTACGGTCAATTTCATCGTTGGGGATGTATTTTGTCTTTACCTACAATTTGGTTGTGATTATATGTTCATGATAATATTTCTATGACGGCTTATTTGGCATCTTGAGTGTATGTGTCTGGATATCATATCATCATGTAACCTAGTCTGTCTTGCTTTTAAATGGTGATGGTGCTTATGTGAAAATGGTGATTACATTATCATCATTAATGTATGATTATTGTAACTATATAGCAATGGCAATATCTTTTTTGATCATTCTGGTATGTTGACTTCATTTTGATAGTAGTTATATTGGTATGGCAGGTACATTTTCATGGTTCTGACAATGTTTTATGGGCTATACTGCCAAGGGGGCTGTATAGTATTGATAAATTCTGTTTTGGACGCTATTTTCTCCTGGATACTATATACTTTAGAGGCTATATGTTTTCTATGATCCGAAAGCGACTATTTTGTCACGGTATCTATATTGTCAGGTGGTTATATTGACGTTGTGAACATATTCTGAATGTTTCTTTAATGTTGTGTTGACTATATTGTTATATCAGTTATATGGCCATGGTGGCTTTGTTGTTATAGTGAATATATTGTAGTTGTGACTATACTATCATAATGGCCAAATTGTCGTGGGAAATATGTTTGTATGGATGCTATATTCTCATGATACTTTTATGGTAATTTTAAAAAAATTTTCAAGTTTACTCTAATATCACAGTGATTGATTTATGTTTTAACATTATTGTTATGGAGGCTGCATAATCTGGTGGCTATATTGTCGTTTGATGCGTTTTCAATGTTACTATTTAGTGTATATGGTTTTAATGTCAGTGTATCTATATTTTCATTGGGAACAAATTTTCATAGTGACGCAATTGTCATTATGAAATAAAGTCCTTATGGCTATCTTCTATTTTGGATTACATTGCTATGTTATATATATCGTCATCTTGGCTATTTTCATTGTCATTTTCTGAATATTGTCATATTCTGTTATAAGCGATATATTATCATGATACCCATATCATTAGGGTGAAAATATTGCCATGGCGACTATATTGTCTTTATGACTGGAATCTTATTATAACAATATAGGTACCCTGATATATAGGCAACATGAAAAGAAAATCACCCCCTTGTAATATAACAAAAAATAACAAATAGCCATCATGGCTATATGTTTATTTAACAATATAGCCGCTATGGCAATATAGTTCCCATATCAATATAATCTTAATGGAAATATAACTACCATGACCATATAGACACGATAACATTACAACCACCAAGACAATACAGGAACCAAGACATTACATTATGACAATAGCCACCAATTCAACAAATCAAGTGACAGTATAGATATTATGACAACAGTCACCATGACAATATACACACAAGTCGAATATAATCGACATAACAAAATGATTGTTTTTTTTTTTTTTTTTTTTTTATACTTTGTCGCTGTCTCCCGCGTTTGCGAGGTAGCGCAAGGAAACAGACGAAAGAAATGGCCCAACCCCCCCCCCATACACATGTACATACACACGTCCACACACGCAAATATACATACCTACACAGCTTTCCATGGTTTACCCCAGACGCTTCACATGCCTTGATTCAATCCACTGACAGCACGTCAACCCCTGTATACCACATCGCTCCAATTCACTCTATTCCTTGCCCTCCTTTCACCCTCCTGCATGTTCAGGCCCCGATCACACAAAATCCTTTTCACTCCATCTTTCCACCTCCAATTTGGTCTCCCTCTTCTCCTCGTTCCCTCCACCTCCGACACATATATCCTCTTGGTCAATCTTTCCTCACTCATTCTCTCCATGTGCCCAAACCACTTCAAAACACCCTCTTCTGCTCTCTCAACCACGCTCTTTTTATTTCCACACATCCCTCTTACCCTTACGTTACTTACTCGATCAAACCACCTCACACCACACATTGTCCTCAAACATCTCATTTCCAGCACATCCATCCTCCTGCGCACAACTCTATCCATAGCCCACGCCTCGCAACCATACAACATTGTTGGAACCACTATTCCTTCAAACATACCCATTTTTGCTTTCCGGGATAATGTTCTCGACTTCCACACATTTTTCAAGGCTCCCAAAATTTTCGCCCCCTCCCCCACCCTATGATCCACTTCCGCTTCCATGGTTCCATCCGCTGACAGATCCACTCCCAGATATCTAAAACACTTCACTTCCTCCAGCCTCTCACCATTCAAACTCACCTCCCAATTGACTTGACCCTCAACCCTACTGTACCTAATAACCTTGCTCTTATTGACATTTACTCTTAACTTTCTTCTTCCACACACTTTACCAAACTCCGTCACCAGCTTCTGCAGTTTCTCACATGAATCCGCCACCAGCGCTGTATCATCAGCGAACAACAACTGACTCACTTCCCAAGCTCTCTCATCCCCAACAGACTTCATACTTGCCCCTCTTTCCAAAACTCTTGCATTTACCTCCCTAACAACCCCATCCATAAACAAATTAAACAACCATGGAGACATCACACACCCCTGCCGCAAACCTACATTCACTGAGAACCAATCACTTTCCTCTCTTCCTACACGTACACATGCCTTACATCCTCGATAAAAACTTTTCACTGCTTCTAACAACTTGCCTCCCACACCATATATTCTTAATACCTTCCACAGAGCATCTCTATCAACTCTATCATATGCCTTCTCCAGATCCATAAATGCTACATACAAATCCATTTGCTTTTCTAAGTATTTCTCACATACATTCTTCAAAGCAAACACCTGATCCACACATCCTCTACCACTTCTGAAACCACACTGCTCTTCCCCAATCTGATGCTCTGTACATGCCTTCACCCTCTCAATCAATACCCTCCCATATAATTTACCAGGAATACTCAACAAACTTATACCTCTGTAATTTGAGCACTCACTCTTATCCCCTTTGCCTTTGTACAATGGCACTATGCAAGCATTCCGCCAATCCTCAGGCACCTCACCATGAGTCATACATACATTAAATAACCTTACCAACCAGTCAACAATACAGTCACCCCCTTTTTTAATAAATTCCACTGCAATACCATCCAAACCTGCTGCCTTGCCGGCTTTCATCTTCCGCAAAGCTTTTACTACCTCTTCTCTGTTTACCAAATCATTTTCCCTAACCCTCTCACTTTGCACACCACCTCGACCCAAACACCCTATATCTGCCACTCTGTCATCAGACACATTCAACAAACCTTCAAAATACTCATTCCATCTCCTTCTCACATCACCACTACTTGTTATCACCTCCCCATTTACGCCCTTCACTGAAGTTCCCATTTGCTCCCTTGTCTTACGCACCCTATTTACCTCCTTCCAGAACATCTTTTTATTCTCCCTAAAATTTACTGATAGTCTCTCACCCCAACTCTCATTTGCCCTTTTTTTCACCTCTTGCACCTTTCTCTTGACCTCCTGTCTCTTTCTTTTATACTTCTCCCACTCAATTGCATTTTTTCCCTGCAAAAATCGTCCAAATGCCTCTCTCTTCTCTTTCACTAATACTCTTACTTCTTCATCCCACCACTCACTACCCTTTCTAAACAGCCCACCTCCCACTCTTCTCATGCCACAAGCATCTTTTGCGCAATCCATCACTGATTCCCTAAATACATCCCATTCCTCCCCCACTCCCCTTACTTCCATTGTTCTCACCTTTTTCCATTCTGTACACAGTCTCTCCTGATACTTCTTCACACAGGTCTCCTTCCCAAGCTCACTTACTCTCACCACCTTCTTCACCCCAACATTCACTCTTCTTTTCTGAAAACCCATACTAATCTTCACCTTAGCCTCCACAAGATAATGATCAGACATCCCTCCAGTTGCACCTCTCAGCACATTGACATCCAAAAGTCTCTCTTTCGCACGCCTGTCCATTAACACGTAATCCAATAACGCTCTCTGGCCATCTCTCCTACTTACATAAGTATACTTATGTATATCTCGCTTTTTAAACCAGGTATTCCCAATCATCAGTCCTTTTTCAGCACATAAATCTACAAGCTCTTCACCATTTCCATTTACAACACTGAACACCCCATGCATACCAATTATTCCCTCAACTGCCACATTACTCACCTTTGCATTCAAATCACCCATCACTATAACCCGGTCTCGTGCATCAAAACCGCTAACACACTCATTTAGCTGCTCCCAAAACACTTGCCTCTCATGATCTTTCTTCTCATGCCCAGGTGCATATGCACCAATAATCACCCACCTCTCTCCATCAACTTTCAGTTTTACCCATATTAATCGAGAATTTACTTTCTTACATTCTATGACATACTCCCACAACTCCTGTTTCAGGAGTATTGCTACTCCTTCCCTTGCTCTTGTCCTCTCACTAACCCCTGACTTCACTCCCCAGACATTTCCAAACCACTCTTCCCCTTTACCCTTGAGCTTCGTTTCACTCAGAGCCAAAACATCCAGGTTCCTTTCCTTAAACATACTACCTATCTCTCCTTTTTTCACATCTTGGTTACATCCACACACATTTAGGCACCCCACTCTGAGCCTTCGAGGAGGATGAGCACTCCCCGCGTGACTCCTTCTTCTGTTTCCCATTATGTAAATATAGATACTCTGCCACTATGGCTTCCATTGGAATATAACCAACATTTTAATACATATACAATGACATTCCTGAAACCATAACAATATAGCATATCACGACAATGTAGTCCCCTAATGATTTAATCAAAATGAGAATCTCGTTTTATAATGATACATCCTCAAGGGCAAACCCAACACCAATATAAAAGCTACCGTGAAAATGTAGTCACCATGACATTGTAACCATCATGATGAAATAGACACCATTACAATAAAGTTACTTTGGCAAGATATCCAACATGATATCACTGTCATTATAACAATATAGTCAAAATGCCAATATATAGTTACCGGAATGTAATACTTATCATGACAATGTATCACTTACGACAAAAAATGCATGATTAAAAAAATGAAAATATTGCTACCGTAAAAAAAGATCACGTTGCTAATATAGCCAAGGTGATCGTATATATATGATAGAAATGTAACCAAAATAAGGTGATGGCCAAAATGACAGTATGTTCATAATGACAATACTTCCACCATGAAAATATATTCTCCATGACACTATAGGTACACTGACAGTAAAGCTATCTTCACAAAAGCGTAAAATCAAAATACAGCAAACTACAATACAGCCACCATGACAATACAGCCATCTTGACAATAATATCACGATATAACTCAATCACCAGGACAGTAGAGTCACCTTGACAGTAATCTTACAATGTCTTTATGAATATCATGAAGATATAGCCTCCCTGTCAAGTTATTTGCTATGACAATTTACCTATTATGAAAATATAGTCACGACGACAATCTATTCAATTTGACAATAAAGCAACCATGATCATATAACTGATATGACAATATAATCAAAGCAAAAATATAGAAACATTCAGGTTATATTCACAATGGCAATATAACCTCCTGACAATATAGATACTGTTAATAGATAGTCGTTTTCGGATCATAGCAAAAATATAGACTCCAGGACAATATAGTGTCTGTGAAAAAACAGTGACTCAGACAGGATTTATCATCATGATATGGTCATAACATTATAGCTGTCATGGAATTGTAGTCAAAATGACAAAATTATCAAAATGAAATAAAACGACATTACAATATAGTTACCATAATCATACACCAATCATGATTATGTAATCAGCAGGTTGATATAAACAAGATCATAGTGGAAAAACCATGACAATCTAAGTGACATGATGAGATGATATCCATTCACTTACACTTACAATACCACATAAGTTTTCATGAAAATATTATCATGATCATATAATCACAGCAGTATTGTCACTAATTACAAAATATATTCCGAAAGACAAAATTAATCATAACAATATAGCCATCAAGTTGATATAGCGACCAAGATAATGTAGCCAGGACGGCATCATACAGAACGTAAGAATACAACCACCATGCCAATGTCTTCACCATGACAATGTAGCTACCATGAAAATATAGTAACCTTGACTATGTAGCTACCATGATAAAATATACAATTGAAAAATATCCACAACAAGAGTTTAGCTGCTAAAACACTATATCGCTATGCCAATATCGCCAAAATGTTATTATTTTCATCATTATAATATACCGCCAGAAAAGAAATATATATACCCACTACTCGACAATATAGCTATTCTGACAATATTGCGAACATGAAAAGACAGTCACCTCCTTGTTATATAACAAAAATGACAAATAGGCATCATGGCTATATAGTGATTTAACAATACAGCCACTATGGTAATATAGTTACCATAACAATGTGATCTTTACGACAATTTAGCCAACATGACTATATAGTCACGATGACAATACAACCACCATGACAATACAGATAACATGACAGTACCGTCTCTAAGACAATATTGCCATCAATTTGACAAATTATATGACAATGTAGATATTATGGCAACATAGTCTCCATGACAATATATTCAGAAATGCAATATAATCGCCATGATAAAATTATCCTACCATGAAAATATAGCCACCTACCATTTTGGTTTCCACTGCAATGTAGAAACAGTAATAAAAGATTTACCATGACAGTACTGAAACCATAACAGTATAGCATATCAGGGCAATGTAGTCAGCTGATAATTCAATCAAAATGACAATTTCTCTTCTATAATGGTATATCCTCAAGGGCATTATCAACTCCATTAAAAAAGCTCCTACGAAAATACCGTGATTATGACATTATAAAAATCATGATAAAAAAGTCACCATGACAATATAGTTATCTTGGCAATATAGCCACTGTGACATAATGATAATATAGTCGCTATGACAATATTGCCACCATAAGAATATAATTATCATGATAATATTTCGCTTATGACAAAGTGTTGAAGAGTTAAATAATGACTATATATCACGTATAAAAGATCACCTTGCCAATATAGCTAAGGTGACGATATATACATTATAGCAGTGTAACTAAAATGAGAAGATAGCCAAAATGACGGTATGGTCATAATGACAATACTGCCACTATGAAAATATGTTCCCCATGACACTATAGCTACACTGACAACAAAGCCATATTCACAAAAGAGCAACATTAAAAATACAGCAAACGAGAATGTAGCCACTATCATAGTTCAGCCACCATGATAATAATGTCACGATACAAATCATCACCATATCATTAGTCACCTTGATAATAAACTTAAAATGACTATCTAAATATCATGAAAATATAGCCTCCATGTCAACATGTCTGCCATGATAATCTGGCCATTATGATAATATAGTCACGACGGCAATTTATTCACTATAACAATATAGCCACAGTGATCATATAACTGACGTGACAATACAGTCAAAGAAGCAAAAAAGAAATATACAAATCCTATTCACTATGGCAGTATAGCTACATGACAATATAGATACTGTGACAAATAGTCGCTTTTGAATCATAGCAAACATACAGCCTGGGTATATTGCCATGATGTCTAGACTAATATTTTGGCGATATTGGCATGGTGATACAGTGTCGTAGCAAATAAACTGTTATTGTGGAAGAGTTCCGTGGGATTTTATTATTATAGTAGCTACATTGTCAATGTTACTATATTTTCCTGGTAGCTCCACTGTCATGGTGACGATATTGCCATTGTGGCTGTATTGTTATTTTCAATATAATGCCATCCTAACTACATTATCGTGTTCGCTATATTTACTTGCTGGCTATATTGCTATGGTTAATTTTGTCGTTGGGGATATATTTTGTCATTAACTACAATTTTGTTTTAATCATATGATCATGATAACATTTTTATGGCGGCTTATTTGGTAATGTGAGTGCAAGTGTATGGATATCATATTATCATGTCACTATATTGTCATGTTTTTTATACTGTGATGGTGTTTATGTCAGCCTCCTGATGATATTATCATGATTGATATATGATTATGGTAACTAAATTGTAATGGCGATTATATTTCAATGTGACAATTTTGTCATGTTGCCTGCATTTTCATGGTAGCTATAATGTTATGGCAGGTACATTTTCATTGTTGTTTCATTGTTTTATCGGCTATACTGTCAAGGTGACTATATCTTAATTAAAAATCTTGTCTTGGTCGCTATTTTGTCATGGACAGTATATTGTCCTGGAGCCTATATGTTTGCTATGATCCGAAAGAGACTATTTTGTCACAGCATCAATATTGTCAGGTGCTTATATTGCCATAATGAATATAATTTAAAGGCTTCCTTATTGCTGCGTTGACTGTATTGTCATATCACTTATATGATCATGGCTATATTGTTATAGTGAACATATTGCCGTCTTGACTATATTATCATATTGGCTAAATTATTATGGTAAGTATGTTGACATGGAAGCCTTATTTTCAAGAGGTTTATATAGTCAGTGAATTATATCGTGACATTATTGTCATAGTGGCTGTACTTTCATGGTGGCTTTATAGTCGTTTGCTGTATTTTCGCTGGTACTCTTTTGTGAAGATTGCTTTATCGTCATTGTAGCTATAGTGTCATGGGGGATATATTTTCATAGCAGCAGTGTTGTCATGATGAACATACCGTCATTTTGGCTATCTACTCATTTTGGTTATATTGCGAAGATTTACATATCCTCACCTTGTCTATATTGTCAAGGTGATCTCTTTTATAGTTTCTATGTTGTCATTTTTTTTTAGTCATGCATATTTTTTCATAAGCGATCCATTATCGTGATAACTTTACTATTACGGTGACAGTATATTGTCATTGTGACAATGTTGACAATATGACTATAATCTCTTAGTGGGTATATTGCTAAGATAACTATACTGTCATGGTGACTATTTCATGATGATGGTTATAATGACAGTTTGACTGCATTTTAATTGTAGTATACTTAATGGTGTTGATTTTGCCCTTGAAGATATATTATAAAAACGAAAATTTCCTTTTTTTCAAATTATCATGTGAATATATTGATATGATATGCGATATTGTTATAGTTTCATTACTGTCATGTTGAATGTATATTATGTTACTTACATTACAAATAAAGTCATAGTGGCAGGGTAACTATATTTTCATGGTTGGATCATTTTGTTATGACGATTTTATTGTATTTTTGAGTATATTCTAATGATTACTGTGTTGCCGTAATTTCTATATTGTCCTGGACACTACATACCATGAAATCTATATTGTCATATCAGCTATATGATCATGGTAGCTTTATTGTTATAGTGAATATCTTGTCGTCGTGACTATATTATCATAATGGCTAAATTGTCATAGGAAATATGTTGACATGAGGGCTATATTTTCATGATATTTATAAAGTTATTGAAAGATTACTATCAAGGTGAATCTAATAGCCTGGCGATTGATATACATCGTGACATTATTGTCACGATATCTGCATTGTCATGGTGGCAATATTGTCGTTTCCTGTATTTTCAATGTTACTCTTTTGTGAAGATTGCTTTATTGTCATTGTAGCTATAGTGTCATGGAGAATATATTTTCGTTGTAGCAGTATTGTCATTATGTACATATCGTCATTTTGGCTATTTGCTTATTTTGGTTTCATTACGAAGATTTACATATCGTCACCTTGGCTATATTGGCAAGGTGATCTCTTTATAGGTGCTATATTGTCATTTTTTTTAATCATGTATTTTTTTCATGAGTGATACATTATCTTGATAAATATATAATTAAAGTGACAGTATATTGTTGGGGTGACTATATTGTCATTATGACTACAATCTCTTAGTGGCTATATTGCTAAGATAACAACTTGTGACAACATTTTCATTGTATCTTATTTAATGGTGCTTATTTACCCTTGGAGATATATCATTTTAGAAACGGATATTTCATTTTGTTTAAATAATGAGGTGAATACATTGTCATGATATGCTATATTGTTATAGTTTCAGTACTGTCATGGTGCATGTATATTATGTTGGCTACATTACAATGGAAGCCATAGTGGCAGGGTGGCTATATTTTCATGGTTTGATCATTTTGTTATTAATATTTTATTGTATTTTTGAATATATTGTCATGGTGACTGTGTTGCCATAATTTCTATATTGTCATTTGATTTATTAAATTCATGGCAATTTTGTCATAGAGACTGTATTGTCATGTTGCCTGTATGGTCATCATGGTTGTCTTGTCATCGTGACTCTATTGTCATAATGGCTACACTGTCGTTAAAATTACATTCTTATGGTAACTACATTGCCATCATGGCTTTTTTTTTAGAGTACCTATATTATTAAGTTACCTATCTTATTGTGCTGGGTATTTTTTTTCCTTTTGGTATATTGCCATGATGGCTATACTAGAATTTTGGCAATATTATCATGGTGATATAGTGTTCGCAGCCCAACTGTTGTTTTGGACATTTTTTCATGGGAATACATTATCATGGTACCTACATTGTCAAGGTTACTATATTTCATGCAAGCTACATTGTAAAGATGACTATATTGGCATGGCGGGTGTATTGTTATGTTCAATATAACGCTATCATGGCTACATTCTCTTGGTCGCTATATCGACTTGATGGCTATATTGCTACGGTCAATTTCATCGTTGGGGATGTATTTTGTCTTTACCTACAATTTGGTTGTGATTATATGATCATGATAATATTTCTATGACGGCTTATTTGGCATCTTGAGTGTATCTGTCTGGATATCATATCATCATGTAACTTGATCTGTCATGCTTTTAAACCGTGATGGTGCTTATGTGAAAATGCTGATTACATTATCATCATTAATGTATAATTATTGTAACTATATAGCAATGGCAATATCTTTTTTGATCATTTTGGTATGTTGACTTCATTTTGATAGTAGTTATATTGGTATGGCAGGTACATTTTCATGGTTCTGACATTGTTTTATGGGCTATACTGTCAAGGCGGCTGTATAGTATTGATAAATTTTGGACGCTATTGTCTCCTGGACACTATATACTTTAGAGGCTATATGTTTCTTATGATCCGAAAGCGACTATTTTGTCAGGGTATCTATATTGTCAGGTGGCTATATTGACGTTGTGAACATATTGTGAATGTTTCTTTAATGTTGCGTTGACTATATTGTTATATCAGCTATATGGCCATGGTAGCTTTGTTGTTATAGTGAATATATTTTAGTTGTGACTATACTATCATAATGGCTAAATTGTCATGGGAAATATGTTGATATGGATGCTATATTCTCATGATACTTTCATGGTAATTGTAAAAAATTTTTAAAGTTTACAGTGATTGATTTATGCTGTAACATTATTGTTATGGTGGCTGTACAATCATGGTGACTATATTGTCGTTTTATGCGTTTTCAATGTTACTATATAGTGAATATGGCTTTAATGTCAGTGTAGCTATACTTTCATTGGGAACAAATTTTCATAGTGACGCAATTGTCATTATGAAATAAAGTCATTTTGGCTATCTTCTAATTTGGGTTACATTGCTATGTTATATACATCGTCATCTTGGCTATATTGGGAAGGTGATTTTTTTAAAGGTGGTATATTGTCATTTTTTAATCGTACATATTCTGTTATAAGCGATATATTATCATGATACCCATATCATTAAGGTGAAACTATTGGCATGGCGACTATATTGTCTTTATGACTATAATCTTATGATAACAATATAGGTACCCTGATATATAGGCAACATGAAAAAACAATCACCCCCTTGTAATATAACAAAAAATAACAAATAGCCATCATGGCAATATATTCATTTAACAATATAGCCACCATGGCAATATAGTTTCCATATCAATATAATCTTAATGGAAATATAAATACCATGACCATATAGATACTATGACAATTCAACCACCAAGACAATACAGAAACCATGACATAACATTATGATAATATAGCCACCAATTCAACAAATCAAATGACAGTATAGATATTATGGCAACAGTCACCATGACAATATACACTCAAGTGGAATATAATCGACATAACAAAATGATTATATTATGAAAATATAGCCTCTCTGCCACTAGGGCTTCCATTGGAATATAGCCAACATAATAATACATATACAATGACATTCCTGAAACCATAACAATATAGCATATCACGACAATGTAGTCCCCTAATGATTTAATCAAAATGAGAATCTGGTTTTATAATGATACATCCTCAAGGGCAAACCCAACACCAATATAAAAGCTACCGTGAAAATGTAGTTACCATGACTTTATAACCATCATGATGAAATAGAAACCATGACAATAAAGTTACTTTGGCAAGATATCCAACATGATATCAATGTCATAATAACAATATAATCAAAATGCCAATATATAGTTACCGGAATGTTATAGTTATCATGATAATGTATCACTTACGACAAAAAATGCATAATAAAAAAAATGAAAATATAGCAACCGTAAAAAAAGATCACCTTGCTAGTATAGCCAAGGTGATGATAAATATATGATAGAAATGTAACCAAAATAAGGAGATGGCCAAAATGACAGTATGCTCATAATGACAATAATTCCACTATGAAAATATATTCTCCATGACACTATAGGTACACTGACAGTAAGCTATCTTCACAAAAGCGTAAAATCAAAATACAGCAAGCTACAATATAGCCCCCATGACAATACGGCTATCTTGACAAAATGACGGTATTGTCATAATGACAATACTGCCACTATGAAAATATGTTCCCCATGAAACTATAGCTACACTGACAACAAAGCCATATTCACAAAAGAGCAACATTGAAAATACAGCAAACGAGAATATAGCCACCATCATAGTTCAGCCACCATGATAATAATGTCACGATACAAATCATCACCATGTCATTAGTCACCTTGATAATAAACTTACAATGACTATATAAATATCATGAAAATATAGCCTCCATGTCAACATGTCTGCCATGATAATCTAGCCATTATGATAATATAGTCATGACGGCAATTTATTCACGATAACAATATAGCAACAGTAATCATATAACTGATGTGACAATACAGTCAAAGAAGGAAAAAAGAAATATGCAAATTATATTCACTATGGCAGTATAACTACATGACAATATAGATACTGTGACAAATAGTCGCTTTTGAATCATAGCAAACATATAGCCGCCATAACAACATAGTCTCTATGACAAAATAGCGACAAAGACAGGATAAATCATTATAATATAGACACCTTGACAGGATAGACCATAAAACAATGTAACAGTCATGAAACTGTAACTGCCAAAACATTATAGATGTCATGAAATTTTAGTCAACATGTCAAAATTATCATAATGAAATATCATCGGTATTACAATATAGTTGCCATAATCATAGACCAATCATGATCATATAATCAGCAGGTTGACATAAACAGTATAAAAACCATGACAGTATAAGTGACATGATGATATGATATCCGTACACTTACACTTACAATACCAAAGAAGCCGCCATGAATATATTGTTATCATGATCATATAATCACAACCATATTGTAGATAGTGACAAATATATCCCCAACGAAAAAAAATTAATCGTGGCAATATAGGCCATCAACTTGTTATAGCGACGAAGATAATGTAGCGAGCATTGTATTGAGAATTACAATACAGCCACCGTGCCAATGTCGTCACCATGACAATATAGCTACCATGAAAATATAGTAACGTTGATAACGTAGCTGCCATGGCAAAATATTCAAGATAGAAAATACCCAAAAGATAGCCACAACAAGAGTTTAGCTGCTAAGACGATATATCACCATGCCAATATCTCTAAAATGTTAGTATAGCCATCATGGCAATATATCAACAGAAAAAATACTCATCACAACGATATAGCTAACTTGACAATATACTACTCTGACAATATAGGTAACATTAAAAGACAGCCACCTCCTTGAAATATAAAAGAAAAAAAATGACAAATAGCCATCATGGCAATATGGCAACTAAACAATATAGCCATCATGGCAATATGATGACAAACAATATAGCCATCATGGCAATATGATTACGATAGCAATGTATTCTTAATGACAATATAGTCACCATGTCCTTATAGTCACGATGACAATACAACTACCATGACAATACAGAAAACATCAAAATACAGTCTCTAAGACAATATTGCCACGAATTCAACAAGTTAAATGACAATATAGATATTATGGCAACACAATCACGATGACAATATACTCAGAAATGCTATATAATCGTCATAATAAAATGATCCAACCATGAAAATATAGTCACCCTGCCACTATGGCTTCCATTACAATATAGCCACAATAACAAAACATTCACCACGACCGTACTGAAACCATTACAGTATAGCATATCATGACAATGTAGTCACTTGATCATTTAAATAAAAATAAAAATTTCTATTCTATTATGGTATAACCTCAGGGACAAAAGTTTATACACCATTAAAAAGCTGCCATGAAAATACAGTCACTCTGACATAAATATCATGATAAAATAGTGACAATGGCAATATAGCCACTCTGAGATTATAGTCATTATGACTATATAGTCGCTATTAAAATACTGTCACCTTAATATTAAAGTAATCAAAATGATATATCGCTTGTGACAAAATATGCATGATTAGAAAATGACAGTAAAGCACCTATAAAAAAGATCACCTTACCACTATAGTCAAGGTGACGATATATACATCATAGCAACGTAAAGAAAAAGAGATGATAACCAGAACGACGGTATGTTCATAATGACAATACTACAACTATGAAAATATGTTCCCCACGATTCTCCAGCTTCACTGACAATAAAGCCATCTTCACAAAAAGAGTACTATTGAAAAAATAGCAAAGGACTATACAGCCATCAAGACAGTACAGCCACCATGACAATAATCTCTAGATATAAATCAATCGCCAGGACATTAGCGTCACCTTGATAATGAATATACAATGAGTACATGAACATCATGAAAATATAGCGTCCATATAAACATATTTGTCGTGAAAATATAGCCCCATATGAATATCTTTAAAGTGACAGTTATGCCATTCTGATAATATAGTCAAGAAGCTAATATATTCACCATAACCATAAAGCCACCATGATCATATAAATGATATGACAATATAGTTAACGCAACAATAAACGCATTTATAAATTATATCCACTCTGAGAATAAAGCCACATGAAAATATAGATACCGTGACAAAATAGTCATTTTTGGATCATAGCAAACATATAGCGTCCAAGAGAATAAAATCTCTATGACAAAATAGCGAAGAGGACAGGATTTATCATCACAATACAGTCACCTTGACAGTATACCCAATAAAACAGTGGAACAACCATGAAAATGTACCTACCATAACAATATAGGTTACATGAAAATATAGTTACTATGACAAATTCATTACAATGAAATACAAACGATATCACATTATGGTTTCGATAATCATACACCAATCATGATCATATAGGATAAAACTTTCAAAAAAAACCAAGGGTAGCGACAACGCAGAGAGGAATAGCTACAACCTTTCTCTGAAAGACGATAGCAGCTCTGTACACGTCGGTAGATGGTGCGCGACTGTCATCAGTTTACTACATTGTCGTGATATGCTATATTGTCATAGTTTCAGTACTGTCGTAGTGAATGTATTATTATGTTAGCTATATTGCAGTGGCAGGGTGGCTAAATTTTCATGGTAGGATAATTTTGTTATCGCGGTTGTATTGCATTTGTGATAATACTGTCATGGTGACTGTGTTCCAGTAATATCTATATTATCATTTAATTTGTTGAAGCGATTGCAATATTGTCGTAGAGACTCTAATGTAAGGTTGCCTGTATTGTCATGATGGTAGCATGTCATCTTGACTATATAGTCATGTTGGTTATATTCCAGTTATGATTACATGGATATGGTAACTATATTGCCATGGTGACTATATTGATAGGTGACTACATTGCCATGATAGCTATTTTTCATTTTTGTTATACTGTAAGGAGGTGACTGTCTTTTCATATTGAATATATTATCAAGGTAGCTATATTGTTGACTTAGCTATATCATTGTGGTGCTTATTTTCTTTTTCTGGTGGTATATTGCCATGATGCCTAGACTAACATTTTGGCGATATTGGCATGGTGATATAGTGTCTTAGCAGATAAACTGTTATTGTGGATATGTTCCATGGGATTTTATTAACATAGTAGCTACATTGTCAATGTTATTATATTTTCATGGTAGCCCCATTGTCATGGTGACTATATTGCCATTGTGGCTGTATTGTTATGTTCAATATAATACCATCCTAACTACATTATCTTGGTCGCTATATTTACTTGCTGGCTATATTGCTATGGTTAATTTTGTCGTTGGGGATATATTTTGTTATTAACTACAATTTTGTTTTAATCATATGATCATGATAATATTTTCATGGCGGCTTATTTGGTAATGTGAGTGCAAGTGTATGGATATCATATTATCATGTCACTGTATTGTCATGGGTTTTATACTGTGATGGTGTTTATGTCAGCCTCCTGATGATATTATCATGATTAATATATGATTATGGTAACTAAATTATAATGGCGATTATATTTCATTGTGACAATTTTGTCATGTTGCCTGCATTTTCATGGTAGCTTTATTCTTATGGCAGGTACATTTTCATTGTTCTTTCACTTTTTTATCGGCTATACTGTCAAGGTGACTATATCTTAATTAAAAATCTTGTCTTGGTCGTTATTTTGTCATGGACACTATATTGTCCTGGAGCCTATATGTTTGCTATGTTCCGAAAGAGACAATTTTGTCACAGCATCAGTATTGTCAGGTGCTTATATTGCCATAATGAATATAATTTGAAGGCTTCCATATTGTTGCGCTGACTGTATTGTCATATCACTTATATGATCATGGCTATATTGTTATAGTGAATATATTGCCGTCTTGACTATACTATCATATTGGCTAAATTGTCATGGTAAGTATGTTGACATGGAAGCCTTATTTTCATGATGTTTATGTAGTCAGTGAATTATATCGTGACATTATTGTCATAGTGGCTGTACTTTCATGGTGGTTATATTGTCGTTTGCTGTATTTTCAGTGTTACTCTTTTGTGAAGATTGCTTTATTGTCATTGTAGCTATAGTGTCATAGGGGATATATTTTCATAGTAGCAGTATTGTCATTATGAACATACCGTCATTTTGGCTATCTACTCATTTTGTTATATTGCGAAGATTTAAATATCGTCACCTTGGCTATATTGTCAAGGTGATCTCTTTTATAGTTGCTATGTTGTCATTTCTTTTTAGTGATACATATTTTTTCATAATCGATACATTATCGTGATAACTTTACTATTAAGGTGACAGTATATTGTCATTGTGACAATGTTGACAATATGACTCTAATCTCTTAGTGGCTATATTGCTAAGATAACTATACTGTCATGGTGACTATTTCATGATGATGGTTATAATAACAGTTTGACTGCATTTTCATTGTAGCATATTTAATGGTGTTGATTTTGCCTTTGAAGATATATTATAAAAACGAGAATTTCCTTTTCTTTAAATTATCATGTGAATATATCGATATGATATGCGATATTGTTATAGTTTCAGTGCTGTCATGTTGAATGTATATTATGTTGGTTACATTACAATTAAAGTCATAGTGGCAGGGTAACTATATTTTCATCTTTGGATCATTTTGTTATGACGATTTTATTGTATTTGTGAGTAAATTCTCATGGTTACTGTGTTGCCGTTATTTCTATATTGTCCTGGACACTACATATCCTGAAATCTATATTGTCATATCAGTGATATGATCATGGTAGCTTTATTGTCATAGTGAATATCTTGTCGTCGTGACTATATTATCATAATGGCAAAATTGTTATAGGAAATATGCTGACATGAGGGCTATATTTTCATGATATGCATAAAGTCGTTGAAAGATTACTCTCAAGGCTACTCTAATAGCCTGGCGATTGATGTATATCGTGCCATTATTGTCACGATAGCTTCATTGTCATGGTGGCTATATTGTCGTTTCCTGTATTTTCAATGTTACTCTTTTGTGAAGATTGCTTTTTTGTCATTGTAGGTATAGTGTCATGGGGAATATATTTTCGTGGTAGCAGTATTGTCATTATGAACATATCGTCATTTTGGCTACCTACTTATTTTGGTTACATTGCGAAGATAGTGTTGATATTATGACTATAATCTCTTAGTGGCTATATTGCTAAGATGACTATACTGTCATGGTGACTATTTCATGATGATGGTTATAATGACAGTTTGACTGCATTTTCATTGTAGCATATTTAATGGTTTTGATTTTGCCCTTGAAGATATATCATAAAAACTAAAATTTCCTTTTTTCTTAAATTATCATGTGATTATATTGCCATGATATGCGATATTATTATATTTTCAGTACTGTCATGTTGAATTTATATTAAGTTGGTTACATTACAGTTAAAGTCATAGTGGCAGGGTAACTATATTTTCATGGTTGGATCATTTTGTTATGACGATTTTATTGTATTTGTGAGTATATTCTCATGGTTACTGTGTTGCCGTAATTTCTATATCGTCCTGGACACTATATATCCTGAAATCGATATTGTCATATCAGTGATATGATCATGGTAGCTTTATTGTCATAGTGAATATCTTGTCGTCGTGACTATATTATCATAATGGCAAAATTGTTATAGGAAATATGCTGACATGAGGGCTATATTTTCATGATATGCATAAAGTCGTTGAAAGATTACTCTCAAGGCTACTCTAATAGCCTGGCGATTGATGTATATCGTGCCATTATTGTCACGATAGCTTCATTGTCATGGTGGCTATATTGTCGTTTCCTGTATTTTCAATGTTACTCTTTTGTGAAGATTGCTTTTTTGTCATTGTAGGTATAGTGTCATGGGGAATATATTTTCGTGGTAGCAGTATTGTCATTATGAACATATCGTCATTTTGGCTACCTACTTATTTTGGTTACATTGCGAAGATCTCTTTATATTTGCTATATTGTCATTTTTTTTAATCATATATATTTTTTCATGAGTGATACATTATTTTCATAACTATATCATTAAAGTGACAGTATATTGTCATGGTGACTATATTGTCATTATGACTACAATCTCTTAGTGGCTATATTGCTAAGATAACTACATGTGACTATATTTTCATTGTAGCTTATTTAATGGTGTTGATTTACACTCGGAGATATATCATGAAAATATAGTAACGTTGATAATGTAGCTGCCATGGCAAAATATTCAAGATAGAAATACCCAAAAGATAGCCAAAACAAGAGTTTAGCTGCTAAGATGATAAATCACCATGCCAATAACTCTTAAATGTTAGTATAGCCATCATGGCAATACATCAACAGAAAAAATACTCAGCACAACGATATAGCTAACTTAATATACTACTCTGAAAATATAGGTAACATTAAAAGACAGCCACCTCCTTGAAATATATAAAAAAAAAATTGACAAATAGCCATCATGGCATTGTGGTAACTAAACTATATAGTCATCATGGCAATATGGTAACCAAACAATATAGCCATCATGGCAATATGATTACCATAGCAATGTATTCTTAATGGCAATATAGTCAATATGTCCTTATAGTCACGATGACAATACAACTACCATGACAATACAGAAAACATCAAAATACAGTCTCTAAGACAATATTGCCACTAACTCAACAAGTTAAATGACAATATAGATATCATGGCAAAACAATCACGATGACAATATACACAGAAATGTTATATAATCGTCATGATAAAGTGATCCTACCATGAAAATATAGTCACCCTGCCACTATGGCTTCCATTACAATATAGCCACAATAACAAAACATTCACCACGACAGTACTGAAACCATAACAATATAGCATATCATGACAATGTAGTCAATTGATCATTTAATGAAAAATAAAAATTTCGCTTCTATTATGGTATAACCTCAGGGACAAAATTTTATACACCATTAAAAAGCTGCCATCAAAATACAGTCAATATGACATAAATATCATGATAAAATAGTGACCATGGCAATAAAGCCACTCTGAGATTATAGTCATTATGACAATATAGTCGCTATTGAAATACTGTCACCTTAATAATAAAGTTATCAAAATGATATATCGCTTGTGACATAATATGCATGATCCGAAAATGAGAGTATAGCACTTATAAAAAAGATCACCTTGCCACTATAGTCAAGGTGACGATATATACATCATAGCAACGTAAAGAAAAAGAGATGATAACGAGAACGACGGTATGTTCATAATGACAATACTGCAACTATGAAAATATGTTCCCCACGATTCTCCAACTTCATTGATAATAAAGACATCTTCACAAAAAGAGTACTATTGAAAAAATAGCAAACGACTATACAACCATCAAGACAGTACAACCACCATGACAATAATCTCTCGAAATAAATCAATCGCCAGGACATTAGCGTCACCTTGATAATGAATATAGAATGAGTACATGAACATCATGAAAATATAATGTCCATATAAATATATTTGTCGTGAAAATATAGCGTCCATAAGAATATCTTTAAAGTGACAGTTTCGCCATTCTGATAATATAGTCAAGACGCTAATATATTCACCATGACAAAATAGCCACCATGATCACATAAATGATATGACAATATAGTTAACGCAACAATAAACGCATTTATAAATTCTATCCACTCTGAGAATACAGCCAAATGAAAATATAGATACTCTGAGAAAATAGTCATTTTTGGATCATAGCAAACATGTAGCGTCCAAGAGAATATAGTGCAATTGAAAAAATAGCAAAGAAAACAGGATTTATCATCACTACCGTCACCTTGACAGTATAGCCAATAAAACAGTGGAATAACCATGAAAATGTACCTACCATAACAATATAGCTTACATGAAAATATAGTTACTATGACAAATTCATTACAATGAAATACAAACGATATCACATTATGGTTTCGATAATCATACACCAATCATGATCATATAATATAAAACCTTCAAAACAAAGCAAGTATTGCGACAACGCAGGGAGGAATAGCTACATCCTAGCTCTGAAAGACGATATCAGCTCCGTACACGTCGGTAGCTGGTGCGCGACTGTCATCAGGTGACTTCATTGTCATGATATGCTATATTGTCATGATATCAGTACTTTCGCAGTGAATGTATTATTATGTTAGCTATATTGCAGTGGCAGGGTGGCTAAATTTTCATGGTAGGATAACTTTGTTATCGCGATTATATTGCATTTATGATAATACTGTCATGGTGACTGTGTTCAAGTAATATCTATATTATCATTTAATTTGTTGAAGCGATTGCAATATTGTCGTAGAGACCCTAATGTCATGTTGCCGGTATTGTCATGATGGTTGCATGTCATCTTGACTATATAGTCATTTTGGTTATATTCCAGTTATGATTACATGGTTATGGTAACTATATTGCCATGGTGACTTAATTGATAGGTGACTACATTGCCATGATAGCTATTTTTCATTTTTTTATACTGTAAGGAGGTGACTGTCTCTTCATATTGAATATATTATCTGAGTAGCTATATTGTTAAGTTAGCTATATCATTGTGGCGCTTATTTTCTTTTTCTGGTGGTATATTGCCATGATGCCTAGACTAACATTTTGGCGATATTGGCATGGTGATATAGTGTCTTAGCATTAAACTGTTATTGTGGATATGTTCCATGGGATTTTATTATCCTAGTAGCTACATTGTCAATGTTACTATATTTTCATGGTAGCTCCACTGTCATGGTGACGATATTGTCATTGTAGCTGTATTGTTATTTTCAATATAATGCCATCCTAACTACATTATCTTGGTCGCTATATTTACTTGCTGGCTATATTGCTTTGGTTAATTTTGTCGTTGGGGATATATTTTATCATTTACTACAATTTTTTTTAATCATGATCATGATAACATTGTTTTCATGGCGGCTTATTCGGTAATATGAGTGCAAGTGTATTGATATCATATCATCATGTCACTATATTGTCATGATTTTTATACTGTAATGGTGTTTATGTCAGCCTCCTGATGATATCATCATGATTGATATATGATTATGGTAACTAAATTGTAATGGCGATTATATTTCATTGTGACAATTTTGTCATGTTGCCTGCATTTTCATGGTAGCTATGTTGTTATGGCAGGTACATTTTCACTGTTCTTTCATTGTTGTTTCATTGTTTTATCGGCTATACTGTCAAGGTGAGTATATCTTAATTAAAAATCTTTTCTTGGTCGCTATTTTGTCATGGACACTATATTGTCCTGGAGCCTATATGTGTGCTATGATCCGAAAGAGACTACTTTGTCACAGCATCAGTATTGTCAGGTGCTTATATTGCCATAATGAATATGATTTGAAGGCTTCCTTATTGTTGCGTTAACTGTATTGTCATATCACTTATAAGATCATGGCTATATTGTTATAGTGAATACATTGCCGTCTTGACTATATTATCACATTGGCTTAATTGTCATGGTAAGAGTGTTGACATGGAAGCCTTATTTTCATGATGTTTATGTAGTTAGTGAATTATATCGTGACATTATTGTCATAGTGACTATACTTTCATGGTGGCTATATAATCGTTTCCTTGTATTTTCACTGTTCCTCTTTTGTAAAGATTGCTTTATTGTCATTGTAGCTATAGTGTCATGGGGGATATATTTTCATAGCAGCAGCATTGTCATTATCAACATACCGTCATTTTGACTATCTATTTATTTTCGTTATATTGCGAAGATTTACATATCGTCAGCTTGGCTATATTGTCAAGGTGATCTCTTTTATCGTTGCTATATAGTCATTTTTTTAGTCATGCATATTTTTTCATAAGGGATACATTATCGTGATAACTTTACTATTAAGGTGACAGTATAGTGTCATTGTGTCAGTGTTGATATTATGACTATAATCTCTTAGTGGCTATATTGCTAAGATGACTATACTGTCATGGTGACTATTTCATGATGATGGTTATAATGACAGTTTGACTGCATTTTCATTGTAGCATATTTAATGGTGTTGATTTTGCCCTTGAAGATATATCATAAAAACTAAAATTTCCTTTTTTTTTAAATTATCATGTGAATATATTGCCATGATATGCGATATTATTATAGTTTCAGTACTGTCATGTTGAATTTATATTAAGTTGGTTACATTACAGTTAAAGTCAGAGTGGCAGGGTAACTATATTTTCATGGTTGGATCATTTTGTTATGACGATTTTATTGTATTTGTGAGTATATTCTCATGGTTACTGTGTTGCCGTAATTTCTATATCGTCCTGGACACTATATATCCTGAAATCTATATTGTCATATCAGTTATATGATCATGGTAGGTTTATTGTCATAGTGAATATCTTGTCGTCGTGACTATATTATCATAATGGCTAAATTGTCATAGGAAATATGTTGACATGAGGGCTATATTTTCATGATATTCATAAAGGCATTGAAAGATTACTCTGAAGGTGACTCTAATAGCCGGGCGATTGATGTATATCGTGACATTATTGTCACGATAATTGCATTGTCATGGTGGCTATATTGTCGTTTCCTATATTTTTAATGTTACTCGTTTGTGAAGATTGCTTTATTGTCATTGTAGCTATAGTGTCAGGGGGAATATATTTTCGTAGTAGGAGTATTGTCATTATGAACATATCGTCCTTTTGGCTATCTGCTCATTTTGGTTACATTGCGAAGATTTACATACCGTCACCTTGGCTATATTGGCAAGGTGATCTCTTTATAGTTGCTATATTGTCATTTTTTTAATCATGTATATTTTTTCATGAGTGATACATCATCTTGATAACAATATCATTAAAGTGACAGTATATTGTCATAGTGGCTATATTGTCATTATGACTACAATCTCTTAGTGGCTATATTGCTAAGATAACTATATGTGACAACATTTTCATTGTAGCTTATTTAATGGTGTTGATTTACGCTCGGAGATATATCATGAAAATATAGTAACGCTGATAATGTAGCTGCCAAGGCAAAATATTCAAGATAGAAAATACCCAAAAGATAGCCAAAACAAGAGTTTAGCTGCTAAGACGATAAATCACCATGCCAATAACTCTAAAATATTAGTATAGCAATCATGGCAATACATCAACAGAAAAAATACTCAGCACAACGATATAGCTAACTTAACAATATACTACTCTGAAAATATAGGTAACATTAAAAGACAGCCACCTCCTTGAAATATAAAAAAAAAAAATGACAAATAACCATCATGGTAATGTGGTAATTAAACTATATAGTCATCATGGCAATATGGTAACGAAACAATATAGCCATCATGGCAATATGATTACCATAGCAATGTATTCTCAATGGCAATATAGTCAATATGTCCTTATAGTCACGATGACAAAAAAACTACCATGACAATACAGAAAACATCAAAATACAGTCTCTAAGACAATATTGCCACTTACTCAACAAGTTAAATGACAATATAGATATTATGGCAAAACAATCACGATGACAATATACACAGAAATGTTATATAATCGTCATGATAAAGTGATCCTACCATGAAAATATAGTCACCCTGCCACTATGGCTTCCATTACTATATAGCCACAATAACAAAACATTCACCACAACAGTACTGAAACCATAACAATATAGCATATCATGACAATGTAGTCAATTGATCATTTAATGAAAAATAAAAATTTCGCTTCTATTATGGTATAACCTCAGGGACAAAATTTTATACACCATTAAAAAGCTGCCATCAAAACCAGTCAATATGACATAAAGATTATGATAAAATAGTGACCATGGCAATAAAGCCACTGTGAGATTATAGTCATTATGACAATATAGTCGCTATTGAAATACTGTCACCTTAATAATAAAGTTATCAAAATGATATATCGTTTGTGACATAATATGCATGATCAGAAAATGACAGTATAGCACCTATAAAAAAGATCACCTTGACACTATAGTCAAGGTGACGATATATACATCATAGCAACGTAAAGAAAAAGAGATGATAACGAGAACGACGGTATGTTCATAATGACAATACTGCAACTTTGAAAATATGTTCCCCACGATTCTCCAGCTTCACTGATAATAAAGACATCTTCACAAAAAGAGTACTATTGAAAAAATAGCAAAGGACTATACAGCCATCAAGACAGTACAACCACCATGACAATAATCTCTCGATATAAATCAATCGCCAGGACATTAGCGTCACCTTGATAATGAATATACAATGAGTACATGAACATCATGAAAATATAGCGTCCATATAAATATATTTGTCGTGAAAATATAGCGTCCATATGAATATCTTTAAAGTGACAGTTTCGTCATTCTGATAATAAGTCAAGACGCTAATATATTTACCATAACAAAATAGCCACCATGATCACATAAATGATATGACAATATAGTTAACGCAACAATAAACGCATTTATAAATTCTATCCACTCTGAGAATACAGCCAAATGAAAATATAGATACTCTGACAAAATAGTCATTTTTGGATCATAGCAAACATGTAGCGTCCAAGAGAATATAGTGCATATGACAAAATAGCAAAGAAGACAGGATTTATCATCACAATACCGTCACCTTGACAGTATAGCCAATAAAACAGTGGAATAACCATGAAAATGTACCTACCATAACAATATAGCTTACATGAAAATATAGTTACTATGACAAATTCATTACAATGAAATACAAACGATATCACATTATGGTTTCGATAATCATACACCAATCATGATCATATAATATAAAACCTTCAAAACAAAGCAAGTATTGCGACAACGCAGGGAGGAATAGCTACATCCTAGCTCTGAAAGACGATATCAGCTCCGTACACGTCGGTAGCTGGTGCGCGACTGTCATCAGGTGACTTCATTGTCATGATATGCTATATTGTCATGATATCAGTACTTTCGCAGTGAATGTATTATTATGTTAGCTATATTGCAGTGGCAGGGTGGCTAAATTTTCATGGTAGGATAATTTTGTTATCGCGGTTATATTGCATTTATGATAATACTGTCATGGTGACTGTGTTCAAGTAATATCTATATTATCATTTAATTTGTTGAAGCGATTGCAATATTGTCGTAGAGACCCTAATGTCATGTTGCCGGTATTGTCATGATGGTTGCATGTCATCTTGACTATATAGTCATGTTGGTTATATTCCAGTTATGATTACATGGTTATGGTAACTATATTGCCATGGTGACTTAATTGATAGGTGACTACATTGCCATGATAGCTATTTTTCATTTTTTTATACTGTAAGGAGGTGACTGTCTCTTCATATTGAATATATTATCAGAGTAGCTATATTGTTAAGTTAGCTATATCATTGTGGTGCTTATTTTCTTTTTCTGGTGGTATATTGCCATGATGCCTAGACTAACATTTTGGCGATATTGGCATGGTGATATAGTGTCTTAGCATTAAACTGTTATTGTGGATATGTTCCATGGGATTTTATTATCCTAGTAGCTATATTGTCAATGTTACTATATTTTCATGGTAGCTCCACTGTCATGGTGACGATATTGTCATTGTAGCTGTATTGTTATTTTCAATATAATGCCATCCTAACTACATTATCTTGGTCGCTATATTTATTTGCTGGCTATATTGCTTTGGTTAATTTTGTCGTTGGGGATATATTTTATCATTATCTACAATTTTTTTTAATCATGATCATGATAACATTGTTTTCATGGCGGCTTATTCGGTAATGTGAGTGCAAGTGTATGGATATCATATTATCATGTCACTATATTGTCATGATTTTTATACTGTAATGGTGTTTATGTCAGCCTCCTGATGATATCATCATGATTGATATATGATTATGGTAACTAAATTGTATTGGCGACTGTATTTCATTGTGACAATTTTGTCATGTTGCCTGCATTTTCATGGTAGCTATGTTGTTATGGCAGGTACATTTTCATTGTTCTTTCATTGTTGTTTCATTGTTTTATCGGCTATACTGTCAAGGTGACTATATCTTAATTAAAAATCTTGTCTTGGTCGCTATTTTGTCATGGACACTATATTGTCCTGGAGCCTATATGTGTGCTATGATCCGAAAGAGACTATTTTGTCACAGCATCAGTATTGTCAGGTGCTTATATTGCCATAATGAATATGATTTGAAGGCTTCCTTATTGTTGCGTTAACTGTATTGTCATATTACTTATAAGATCATGGCTATATTGTTATAGTGAATACATTGCCGTCTTGACTATATTATCATATTGGCTAAATTGTCATGGTAAGTATGTTGACATGGAAGCCTTATTTTCATGATGTTTATGTAGTTAGTGAATTATATCGTGACATTATTGTCATAGTGACTATACTTTCATGGTGGCTATATAATCGTTTCCTTGTATTTTCACTGTTCCTCTTTTGTAAAGATTGCTTTATTGTCATTGTAGCTATAGTGTCATGGGGGATATATTTTCATAGCAGCAGTATTGTCATTATCAACATACCGTCATTTTGGCTATCTACTTATTTTGGTTATATTGCGAAGATTTACATATCGTCACCTTGGCTATATTGTGAACGTGATCTCTTTTATCGTTGCTATATAGTCATTTTTTTTTTAGTCATGCATATTTTTTCATTAGGGATACATTATCGTGATAACTTTACTATTAAGGTGACAGTATAGTGTCATTGTGTCAGTGTTGACATTATGACTATAATCTCTTAGTGGCTACATTGCTAAGATGACTATACGGTCATGGTGACTATTTCATGATGATGGTTATAATGACAGTATGACTGCATTTTCATTGTAGCATATTTAATGGTGTTGATTTTGCCCTTGAATATATATCATATAAACTAAAATTTCCTTTTTTTTTTAAATTATCATGTGAATATATTGCCATGATATGCGATATTGTTATAGTTTCAGTACTGTCATGTTGAATTTATATTAAGTTGGTTATATTACAGTTAAAGTCATAGTGGCAGGGTAACTATATTTTCATGGTTGGATCATTTTGTTATGACGATTTTATTGTATTTGTGAGTATATTCTCATGGTTACTGTGTTGCCGTAATTTCTATATTGTCCTGGACACTATATATCCTGAAATCTATATTGTCATATCAGTTATATGATCATGGTAGGTTTATTGTCATAGTGAATATCTTGTCGTCGTGACTATATTATCATAATGGCTAAATTGTCATAGGAAATATGTTGACATGAGGGCTATATTTTCATGATATTCATAAAGTCATTGAAAGATTACTCTGAAGGTGACTCTAATAGCCTGGCGATTGATGTATATAGTGACATTATTGTCACGATAATTGCATTGTCATGGTGGCTATATTGTCGTTTCCTGTATTTTTAATGTTACTCGTTTGTGAAGATTGCTTTATTGTCATTGTAGCTATAGTGTCAGGGGGAATATATTTTCGTAGTAGGAGTATTGTCATTATGAACATATCGTCCTTTTGGCTATCTGCTCATTTTGGTTACATTGCGAAGATTTACATATCGTCACCTTGGCTATATTGGCAAGGTGATCTCTTTATAGTTGCTATATTGTCATTTTTTTAATCATGTATATTTTTTCATGAGTGATACATCATCTTGATAACAATATCATTAAAGTGACAGTATATTGTCATAGTGGCTATATTGTCATTATGACTACAATTTCTTAGTGGCTATATTGCTAAGATAACTATATGTGACTACATTTTCATTGTAGCTTATTTAATGGTGTTGATTTACGCTCGGAGATATATCATGAAAATATAGTAACGTTGATAATGTAGCTGCCACGGCAAAATATTCAAGATAGAAAATACCCAAAAGATAGCAACAACAAGAGTTTAGCTGCTAAGACGATAAATCGCCATGCCAATAACTCTAAAATGTTAGTATAGCCATCATGGCAATACATCAACAGAAAAAATACTTAGCACAACGATATAGCTAACTTAACAATATACTACTCTGAAAATATAGGTAACATTAAAAGACAGCCACCTCCTTGAAATACAAAAAAAAAAATGACAAATAACCATCATGGTAATGTGGTAATTAAACTATATAGTCATCATGGCAATATGGTAACGAAACAATATAGCCATCATGGCAATATGATTACCATAGCAATGTATTCTTGATGGCAATATAGTCAATATGTCCTTATAGTCACGATGACAATATAACTACCATGACAATACAGAAAACATCAAAATACAGTCTCTAAGACAATATTGCCACTAACTCAACAAGTTAAATGACAATATAGATATTATGGCAAAACAATCACGATGACAATATACACAGAAATGTTATATAATCGTCATGATAAAGTGATCCTACCATGAAAATATAGTCACCCTGCTACTATGGCTTCCATTACAATATAGCCACAATAACAAAACATTCACCACGACAGTACTGAAACCATAACAATATAGCATATCATGACAATGTAGTCAATTGATCATTTAATGATAAATAAAAATTTCGCTTCTATTATAGTATAACCTCAGGGACAAAATTTTATACACCATTAAAAAGCTGCCATCAAAATACAGTCAATATGACATAAATATCATGATAAAATAGTGACTATGGCAATAAAGCCACTGTGAGATTATAGTCATTATGACAATATAGTCGCTATTGAAATACTGTCACCTTAATAATAAAGTTACCAAAATGATATATCGCTTGTGACATAATATGCATGATCAGAAAATGACAGTATAGCACCTATAAAAAAGATCACCTTGCCACTATAGTCAAGGTGACGATATATACATCATAGCAACGTAAAGAAAAAGAGATGATAACGAGAACGACGGTATGTTCATAATGACAATACTGCAACTTTGAAAATATGTTCCCCACGATTCTCCAGCTTCACTGATAATAAAGACATCTTCACAAAAAGAGTACTATTGAAAAAATAGCAAAGGACTATACAGCCATCAAGACAGTACAACCACCATGACAATAATCTCTCGATATAAATGAATCGCCAGGACATTAGCGTCACCTTGATAATGAATATACAATGAGTATATGAACATCATGAAAATATAGCGTCCATATGAATATATTTGTCGTGAAAATATAGCGTCCATATGAATATCTTTAAAGTGACAGTTTCGCCATTCTGATAATATAGTCAAGACGCTAATATATTCACCATAACAAAATAGCCACCATGATCACATAAATGATATGACAATATAGTTAACGCTACAATAAACGCATTTATAAATTCTATCCACTCTGAGGATACAGCCAAATGAAAATATAGATACTCTGACAAAATAGTCATTTTTGGATCATAACAAACATGTAGCGTCCAAGAGAATATAGTGCATATGACAAAATAGCAAAGAAGACAGGATTTATCATCACAATACCGTCACCTTGACAGTATAGCCAATAAAACAGTGGAATAACCATGAAAATGTACCTACCATAACAATATAGCTTACATGAAAATATAGTTACTATGACAAATTCATTACAATGAAATACAAACGATATCACATTATGGTTTCGATAATCATACACCAATCATGATCATATAAGATAAAACCTTCAAAACAAAGCAAGTATTGCGACAACGCAGGGAGGAATAGCTACATCCTAGCTCTGAAAGACGATATCAGCTCCGTACACGTCGGTAGCTGGTGCGCGACTGTCATCAGGTGACTTCATTGTCATGATATGCTATATTGTCATGATTTCAGTACTTTCGCAGTGAATTTATCATTATGTTAGCTATATTGCAGTGGCAGGGTGGCTAAATTTTCATGGTAGGATAATTTTGTTATCGCGGTTATATTGCATTTGTGATAATACTGTCATGGTGACTGTGTTCAAGTAATATCTATATTATCATTTAATTTGTTGAAGCGATTGCAATATTGTCGTAGAGACTCTAATGTCATGTTGCCGGTATTGTCATGATGGTTGCATGTCATCTTGACTATATAGTCATGTTGGTTATATTCCAGTTATGATTACATGGTTATGGTAACTATATTGCCTTGGTGACTTAATTGATAGGTGACTACATTGCCATGATAGCTATTTTTCATTTTTTTTTATACTGTAAGGAGGTGAATGTCTCTTCATATTGAATATATTATCAGAGTAGCTATATTGTTAAGTTAGCTATATCATTGTGGTGCTTATTTTCTTTTTCTGGTGGTATATTGCCATGATGCCTAGACTAACATTTTGGCGATATTGGCATGGTGATATAGTGTCTTAGCAAATAAACTGTTATTGTGGATATGTTCCATGGGATTTTACTATCATAGTAGCTACATTGTCAATGTTACTATATTTTCATGGTAGCTCCATTGTCATGGTGACGATATTGTCATTGTAGCTGTATTGTTATTTTCAATATAATGCCATCCTAACTACATTATCTTGGTCGCTATATTTACTTGCTGGCTATATTGCTTTGGTTAATTTTGTCGTTGGGGATATATTTTATCATTATCTACAATTTTTTTTAATCATGATCATGATAACAATGTTTTCATGGCGGCTTATTCGGTAATGTGAGTGCAAGTGTATGGATATCATATTATCATGTCACTATATTGTCATGATTTTTATACTGTAATGGTGTTTATGTCAGCCTCCTGATGATATCATCATGATTGATATATGATTATGGTAATTAAATTGTAATGGCGATTATATTTCATTAAAAATCTTGTCTTTGTCGCTATTTTGTCATGGACACTATATTGTCCTGGAGCCTATATGTTTGCTATGATCCGAAAGAGACTATTTTGTCACACCATCAACATTGCCAGGTGCTTATATTGCCATAATGAATATGATTTGAAGGCTTCCTTATTGTTGCGTTAACTGTATTGTCATATCACTTATATGATCATGGCTGTATTGTTATAGTGAATACATTGCCGTCTTGACTATATTATCATATTGGCTAAATTGTCATGGTAAGTATGTTGACTTGGAAGCCTTATTTTCATGATGTTTATGTAGTTAGTGAATTATATCGTGACATTATTGTCATAGTGACTATACTTTCATGGTGGCTATATAATCGTTTCCTTGTATTTTCACTGTTCCTCTTTTGTAAAGATTTCTTCATTGTCATTGTAGCTATAGTGTAATGGGGGATATATTTTCATAGCAGCAGTATTGCCATTATCAACATACCGTCATTTTGGCTATCTACTTATTTTGCTTACATTGCGAAGATTTACATATCGTCACCTTGGCTATATTGTCAAGGTGATCTCTTTTATCGTTGCTATATAGTCATTTTTTTTAGTCATGCATATTTTTTCATAAGGGATACATTATCGTGATAACTTTACTATCAAGGTGACAGTATAGGTTCATTGTGTCAATGTTGACATTATGACTATAATCTCTTAGTGGCTATATTGCTAAGATGACTATACTGTCATGGTGACTATTTCATGATGATGGTTATAATGACAGTTTGACTGCATTTTCATTGTAGCATATTTAATAGTGTTGATTTTGCCCTTGAAGATATATCATAAAAACGAAAATTTCCTTTTTTTTTAAATTATCATGTGAATATATTGCCATGATATGCGATATTGTTATAGTTTCAGTACTGTCATGTTGAATTTATATTAAGTTGGTTACATTACAGTTAAAGTCATAGTGGCAGGGTAACTATATCTTCATGGTTGGATCATTTTGTTATTACGATTTTGTTGTATTTGTGAGTATATTCTCATGGTTACTGTGTTGCCGTAATTTCTATATTGTCCTGGACACTATATATCCTGAAATCTATATTGTCATATAAGTTATATGATCATGGTAGGTTTATTGTCATAGTGAATATCTTGTCGTCTTGACTATATTATCATAATGGCTAAATTGTCATAGGAAATATGTTGACATGAGGGCTATATTTTCATGATATTCATAAAGTCAATGAAAGATTACTATCGAGGTGACTCTAATAGCCTGGCGACTAATGTATATCGTGACATTATTGTCACGATAACTGCATTGTCATGGTGGCTATATTGTCGTTTCCTGTATTTTTAATGTTACTCGTTTGTGAAGATTGCTTTATTGTCATTGTAGCTATAGTGTCATGGGGAATATATTTTCGTAGTAGCAGTAATGTCATTATGAACATATCGTCATTTTAGCTATCTGCTCATTTTGGTTACATTGCGAAGATTTACATATCGTCACCTTGGCTATATTGGCAAGCTCATCTCTTTATAGTTGCTATATTGTCATTTTCTTAATCATGTATATTTTTTCATGAGTGATACATCATCTTGATAACAATATCATTAAAGTGACAGTATATTGTCATAGTGGCTATATTGTCATTATGACTACAATCTCTTAGTGGCTATATTGCTAAGATAACTACATGTGACTACATTTACATTGTAGCTTATTTAATAGTGTTGATTTACCCTTGGAGATATATCATTATAAAAACGGATATTTCATTTTGTTTAAATTATGAGGTGAATACATTGTCATGATATGCTATATTGTTATAGTTTCAGTACTGTCATGGTGAATGTATATTATGTTGGCTACATTACAATGGAAGCCATAGTGGCAGGGTGGCTATATTTTCATGGTTTGATCATTTTGTTATTAGTATTTATAATGTATTTTTGAATATATTGTCATGGTGACTGTGCTGCCATAATTTCTATATTGTCATTTGATTTTTTAAAATGATGGCAATATTGTCAAAGAGACTGTATTGTCATGTTGCCTGTATGGTCATCATGGTTGTCTTGTCATCGTGACTCTATGGTCATGATGGCTATACTGTCGTTAAGATTTCATTCTTATGGTAACTATATTGCCATCATGGCTTTTTGTCAGAGTACCTATATTGTTAAGTTAGCTATCTTATTGTGGTGGGTATTTTTTTCCTTTTGGTATATTGCCATGATGGCTATACTAGAATTTTGGCAAGATTAGCATAGTGATATAGTGTTCGCAGCCCAACTGTTGTTTTCGATAATTTATTATGAGAATACATTATCATGGTACCTACATTGTCAAGGTTACTATATTTCATGTAAGCTACATTGTAAAGATGACGATATTGGCATGGCGGGTGTATTGTTATGTTCAATATAACGCCATCCTGGCTACATTGTCTTGGTCGCTATATCAACTTGATGGCTATATTGCTACGGTCAATTTCATCATTGGGGATGTACTTTGTCTTTACCTACAATTTGGTTGTGATTATATGATCATGATAATATTTCTATGACGGCTTATTTGGCATCTTGAGTGTATGTGTCTGGATATCATATCATCATGTAACTTAATCTGTCATGCTTTTAAACGGTGATGGTGCTTATGTGAAAATGCAGATTACATTATCATCATTAATGTATGATTATTGTAACTATATAACAATGGCAATATCTTTTTTGATCATTTTGGTATGTTGACTTCATTTTGATAGTAGTTATATTGGTATGGCAGGTACATTTTCATGGTTCTGACATTGTTTTATGTGCTATACTGTCAAGGCGGCTGTATAGTATTGATAAATTCTGTTTTGGACGCTATTGTCCCCTGGACACTATATACTTTAGAGGCTACATGTTTCCTATGATCCGAAAGATAATATTTTGTCACGGTATCTATATTGTTAGGTGACTATATTGATGTTGTGAACATATTCTGAATGTTTCTTTAATGTTGCGTTGACTATATTGTTATATCTGTTATATAGCCATGGTGGCTTTGTTGTTATAGTGAATATATTGTAGTTGTGACTATACTCTCATAATGGCTAAATTGTCATGGGAAATATGTTGATATGGATGCTATATTCTCATGATACTTTTATGGTAATTTAAATTTTTTTTCAAGTTTACTCTAATATCACAGTGATTGATTTATGTTGTAACATTATTGTTATGGTGGCTGTACAATCATGGTGGCTATATTGTCGTTTGATGTGTTTTCAATGTTACTACTTAGTGAATATGGCTTTAATGTCAGTGTAGCTATACTTTCATTGGGAACAAATTTTCATAGTGACGCAGTTGCCATTATGGAATAAAGTTATTTTGGCTACTTCTAATTTGGGTTACATTGCTTTGTTATATATATCGTCACCTTGGCTATAATGGGAAGGTGATTGTTTTTATAGTTGGTATATTGTCATTTTTAATCGTGCATATTCTGTTATAAGCGATATATTATCATGATACCCATATCATTAAGGTGAAAATATTGCCATGGCGACTATATTATCTTTATGTCTGTAATCTTATGATAACAATATAGGTACCCTGGTATATAGGGAAACTGAAAAGACAATCAATCCCTTGTAATATAACAAAAAATAACAAATAGCCATCATGGCAATATATTCATTTAACAATATAGCCGCCATGGCAATATATTTACCGTATCAATATAATCTTAATGGAAATATAAATACCATGACCATATAGACACGATGACAATACAACCACCATGACAATACAGGAACCATGACATTACATTATGATAGTATATCCAAAAATTCAACAAATCAAATGACAGTATAGATATTATGGCGACAGTCACCATGACAATATACATACAAGTGGAATATAATCGACATAACAAAATGATTATATTATGAAAATATAGCCACTCTGCCACTATGGCTTCCATTGGAATATAGCCAACATAATAATACATATACAATGACATTCCTGAAACCATAACAATATAGCATATCACGACAATGTAGTCCCCTAATGATTTAATGAAAATGAGAATCTCGTTTTATAATGATACATCCTCAAGGGCAAACCCAACACCAATATAAAAGCCACCGTGAAAATGTAGTCACCATGACATTATAACCATCATGATGAAGTAGACACCATGACAATAAAGTTACTTTGGCAAGATATCCAACATGATATCATTGTCATAATAACAATATAGTCAAAATGCCAATACATAGTTACCGGAATCTTATAGTTCTCATGATAATGTATCACTTACGACAAAAAATGCTTGATTAAAAACATGAAAATATAGCAACAGTAAAAAAAGATCACACTGCTAATATAGCCAAGGTGGTGATATATATATGATAGAAATGTAACCAAAATAAGGAAATGGCTAAAATGACAGTATGTTCGTAAGAACAATAATTCCACTATGAAAATATATTCTCCATGACACTATAGGTATACTGACAGTAAAGCTATCTTCACAAAAGCGTAAAATCAAAATACAGCAATCTACAATATAGCCACCGTGACAATACAGCCCTCATGACAATAATATCACGATATAACTCGATCACCAGGACAATAGAGTCACCTTGACAGTAATCTTACAATGACTTTATAAATATCATGAAAATATAGCACCCATGTCAAGATATTTCCTCTTACAATTTAGCCATTATGAAAATATAGTCACGAAGACAATCAATTCACTATGAAAATAAAGCTACCATGATCATATAACTGATATGACAATATAATCAAAGCAAAAAAATAGAAATATTCAACTTATATTCACAATGGCAATATAACCACCTGACAATATATATATTGTTAATAGATAGTCGTTTTTCGATCATGGCATAAATATAGACTCTAAGACAATATAGTCTCTGTGAAAAAACAGTGACTCAGACAGGATTTATCATCATGATATGCTAATAACATTATAGCTGTCATGGAATTGTCGTCAACATGAAAAAATTATCACAATGAAATAAACGACATTACAATAAAGTTAACATAATCATACACCAATCATGATTATATAATCAGCAGGTTGACATAAACAAGATCACAGTGTAAAAACCATGACAATCTAAGTGACATGATGAGATGATATCCATTCACTCATACTTACAATACCACATAAGTTTTCATGAAAATATTATCATGATCATATAATAACAACAGTATTGTCACTAATTACAAAATATATCCCGAAAGACAAAATTAACCATAACAAAATAGCCATCAATTTGATACACCGACCAAGATGATATAGCCAGGACAGCACCATATTGAAAGTAAGAATACAACCACCATGCCAATGTCTTCACCATGACAATGTAGCTACCATGAAAATATAGCAACCTTGACTATGTAGCTACCATGAAAAATACAATACAATACAGTACAATTGAAAAATATCCACAACAAGAGTTTAGCTGCTAAAACACTATATCGCCAAGCCAATATCGCCAAAATGTTATTATTGCCATCATGATAATATACCGCCAGATAAAAAAATATATATACCCACTACTCGACAATATAGCTATTCTGACAATATTGCCAAAATGAAAAGACAGTCACCTCCTTGTTATATACCGAAAATGACAACTAGCCATCATGGCGATATAGTGATTTAACAATAGAGCCACTATGGTAATATAGTTACCATAACAATTCGATCTTAGCGACAATGTAGCCAACATGACTATATAGTCACATTGACAATACAACACCGTGACAATACAGATAGCATGACAGTACCGTCTCTAAGAGAATATTGCCATCAATTTGACAAATTATATGACAATATAGATATTATGGCAACATAGTCACATTACAATATACTCAGAAATGCAATATAATCGCCATGATTAAATTATCCTACCATGAAAATATAGCCACCTACCATTTTGGTTTCCATTGCAATGTAGAAACAGTAATAAAAGATTTACCATGACAGTACTGAAACCATAATAGTATAGCACGTCATGGCAATGTAGCCACCAAATAATTTAATCAAAATGACAATTTCTCTTCTATAATGGTATATCCTCAAGGGCAATATCAACACCATTAAAAAACTTTCTACGAAAATACAGTCATTATGACATAAAAATCATGATAAAAAAGTCACCATGACTATATAGTTATATTGGCAATATAGCCACTGTGACATTATAGTCATAATGATAATATAGTCGCAATGACAATATTGTCACCATGAAAATATAATTATCATGATAATATTTCCCTTATGACAAAGTATGCAAGAGTTAAATAATGACAATATATCACCTATAAAAAGATCACCTTGCCAATATAGCTAAGGTGATAATTTATACATTATAGCAATGTAACTAAAATGAAAAGATAGCCAAAATGACGGTATGGTCATAATGACAATACTGCCACTATGAAAATATGATCCCCATGACACTATAGCTACACTGACAACAAAGCCATATTCACAAAAGAGCAACATTGAAAATACAGCAAACGATAATGCAGCCATCATCATAGTTCAGCCACCATGATAATAATGTCACGATACAAATCATCACCATGTCATTATTCACCTTGATAATAAACTTACAATGACTATATAAATATCATGAAAATATAGCCTCCATGTCAACACGTCTGCCATGATAATCTGGCCATTATGATAATATAGTCATGACGGCAATTTATTCACTATAACAATATAGCCACAGTGATCATATAACTGATGTGAATATACAGTCAAAGAAGCAAAAAAGAAATATACAAATCATATTCACTATGGCAGTATAACTACATGACAATATAGTGTGACAAATAGTCGCTTTTGAATAATAGCAAACATATAGCCGGCAGGACAACATAGTCTCTATGACAAAATAGCGACTAAGACAGGATATATCATTATAATATAGACACCTTGACAGTATAGACCATAAAACAATGTACCAATCATGAAACTGTACCTGCCAAAACATTATAGATATCATGAAATTTTGTTTAACATGACAAAATTATTATAATGAAATATCATCGGCATTACAATATAGTTACCATAATCATAGACCAATCATGATCATATCATCAGCAGGTTGACATAACCATGACAGTATAAGTGACATGATGATATGATATCCATACACATACACTTACAATACCAAAGAAGCCGCCATGAATATGTTGTTATCATGATCATATAATCACAACAATATTGTAGGTAGTGACAAATATATCGCCAACGACAAAATTAATCAAGACAATATTGCCATCAACCCTTTATAGCGACCAAGATAATGTCGCATGCATTGTATTGATAATTACAATAGAGCCACCGTGCCAATGTCGTCACCATAACAATATAGCTACATGAAAATATAATAACTTTGATAATGTAGCTGCTATGGCAAAATATTCAAGATAGAAAATACCCAAAAGATAGCCACAACAAGAGTTTAGCTGCTAACACGATATATCACCATATCAATATCTCTAAAATGTTAGTATAGCTATCATGGCAATATATCAACAGAAAAAATATTCATTCAACGATATAGCTAACTTGACAATAAACTATTCTGCCCTTATGGGAAACGTAAAAGAAACCCCTTCCTTAAAAATAAAAAAAGAAAAAAAAATGACAAATAGCCCAACTTTCCCCAATATGGTAACAAAAAAAAACCCATAAAAGGCAATTGGAAAACCAAAAAAAATTTACCATCATGGAAAATTGTTTTACCAAGAAAAGTATTCTTAATCGAAAAAATAGTCACCATGTCCTTAAAAATTCACAAAGAAAAATCAACAACCATGAAAATAAAAAAAAAACAAAATACGGGGCTTTTCCGAAAATTTTTGCCACAAAATTCAAAAATTTTCAAGGAAACAAAATAGATATGTTTTGGAAACACAAAAAACATGACAATAAACTCAAAAATTATGTTATAAAAACGTAAATAAAAATAACCCCTTACCATGAAAAAAATAGCACCCTCCCACTTTGGCTTCCATTACAACAAGCCACAAAAAAAAAAACTTTCACCACGAGAGAAACTGAAACCATAAAAAATTAAAAGCATATCATAAACAATGAAACCCACTTGATCTTTTAAAATGAAAATAAAAATTTTTTTTGCCTTTTTCTATTAGGGTTTATAACCTCACAGAAAAAAATTTCTTTACACCTTTAAAAGCGGGCAACCCAAAATACAGCCCACTATAATTTCGGGGTTTAAAAAAGGTAAAGGGGTTTTTTCCCACCTTCTGAGATTTTACCATTTTTGAAAAATTTTTGGAAATTAAATTGTAACCTTAAAAAAAAAAAGTTAAAATTTTATTTTTGGGTTTTTTGGCCCCAAATTGCGGGGTTAAAAATTTTGCCAGTGGCGATTTTAAAAAACCACCCAACCTTACCCTTTTTTTTCCCAATTTTGTTGGAAGGGGGTTTATATATTTTGCAAACTAAAGAAAAAGAATAAAAACCCAATAAAAAACGGTTATTTTAAAACAATTAATTGCAATTATAAAATTTTTAGGGGTTTTTAACGGATTTTTTTCCCCACCTTCATAAAACCAATTTTAAAGATTAAAAAAGAATCCTTAATTTTTAAAAAATAGGCCCAAACTTACTCCGTTTTGGTGACGAAAAGCCACCATTGTTTTTTAATAAATCCCCCTTAATAAATCTTTCCCCAAACTTGGCGGCAATTTCATTTAAGGGGAATTTTTTATTAACAATAATTTTTTTAACATAAAATCATGAAAAATTTTTAGGCGGCTTTTTTGGTAATTGATTAAGTTTTGGAAAATTTTATAGTCCATTTTGAATTTTTAAAGTAAAGGGATTCGCCTTCTGAAAATTTTAAAAGATTAATATAGTTTTTAAAAATTTTAAAGGCCATTATAAAAAATTGTTCCCAATTTTATATTTTCCGCAAGGACTAAAGCTTTACTTTATTCCTTTTTCTGAGAAAAAAGCCTTTAAAAAAAAATTTTTGGGGTTAGGGCCAATAAAAAAATTTTTCCAAAAAAATTTTTTTTTTTTTTTGGGTTTTTTGGGGGGGAAAAATTTTTTTGGGGTTTTTTTTTTGGCCCCAAAAAAAAAATTTTTTAAAAAAAATTTTTTTTTAAAAAGGAAAGGGGGGGGGGCCCCCAAAATTTTTTTTGGGAAAAAAAAAAAAAAAAGGGGGGGGGGGGGGGGGTTTTTTAAATGCCAAAAAAATTTTGGGTTTTTTTTTTAAAAAAAAAAAATTTTTTTAAAATTGCAGTGGGGGGGCTAAATTTTCTTTGGTAGGATAATTTTTGTTATCGCGGTTATATTGCATTTGTGATAATACTGTCATGGTGACTGTGTTCCAGTAATATTTTATTTAAAACAATTTTAAAAAGTTGAAGGCCCAAATTTCAATATTGTCCCCTAGAGACTCCCAATGTTTAAGTTTCCTGTATTGTCATGATGGTTGCATTTCACTTGAAATATAAAAGTCATGTTGGGTTTTTTCCAGTTTCGATTACATGGGGTTTTGGTAACTTTTTGCCCTGGTGACCCAAATTTATAGGTGACAAAACCCCGGGCCCTGTAGCTATTTTTCATTTTTGTTAACTGTAAGGAGGTGACTTTTTTTCATAATTTAATAAATTATTTAGGGTTTTCTATATTGGGTTTAAATTTGCAAAGCATTGTGGTGTTTAAATTTTTTTTTTTCCGGGTGGAATTTTCCCCAATAAAGCCCTAGACTAACTTTTTTTGGCGATTTTGGCAGGGGTGAAATGGGTGCTTGGGAAATTTTAACGGGTTTTTTTTTTTTTTTTTTTTTTTTTTGTGGATATGCCCCATGGGATTTTATTATCATAGACTACATTGTAATGTTTATTATTTTTTCAGGGTTTTCTCCATTGTTTTTGGGACAAATTTTGGGCCTTTTGTGGCTGTTTGTTTTTTCCCAATAAAAAGCCATCCTAACTACATTATTTTGGGTCGCTATATTTACTTCCCGGCTATATTGCTAGGGTTTAAATTTTTTGCCCGTTGGGAAATATTTTTTGTCTTTAACAATAATTTTTTTTTAAATCATAGATAAAATGATAACAATATTTTCATGGCGGCTTTTTGGTAATGTAGGGGCAAGTGTAGGGATGCCCATATTATAAATGTCACTATTTTGTAAAGGTTTTTTAATACTGGATGGTGAAAAATGTCACCCCCTTTCCTAAAGATATTACCATGATTGAAATATAAATTATGGTAACAAAATTTTAAAAGGCGATTATATTTAATTTTTAAACCAATTTTTAATCATTTTGCCTGCATTTTCATGGTAGCTAATTGTTTGGGGACATTTTTCCTTGTTGATTTTATTTTTAAATAAAATTGCCCCCAATCCCTTTATTTTTCCAATTTTTTGGGTGGCTAAATTTGCATGGAAAATTTTGCCCGGGGTAAAATATTTTGCCCAAAATAATTTTTTTTAATATTGCCCAAGATCAATACATCGGTTTTTTAAATTGGGCCTTTAATGGTTTAAATTTTAAGGCACTTATTTTTGGGTTTTTAACTGTATTTTTTAGTCACCTTTGAAAAATTTTACCAGGGTTATAAAGTTATGGAAAACTATATTGTCCTGGAGCCTATATGTTTGCTATGATCCGAAAGAGACTGTTTTGTCACAGCATCAATACTGTCAGGTGTTTATATTGCCATAATGAATATAATTTGAAGGCTTCCTTATTGTTGCGTTGACTGTATTGTCATATCACTTAGATGATCATGGCTACATTGTTATAAAGAATATATTGCCGTCTAGACTATATCATCATACTGGCTAAATTGTCATGGTAAGTATGTTGACATGGAAGCCTTATTTTAATGATGTTTATATAATCAGTGAATTATATCGTGACATTGTCATAGTGGCTGTACTTTCATGGTGGCTATATAATCGTTTCCTGTATTTTCACTTTTACTCTTTTGTGAAGATTGCTTTATTGTCATTGTAGCTATAGTGTCAGGGGGATATATTTTCATAGCAGTAGTATTGCCATTATGAACATACCGTCATTTTGGCTATCTACTCATTTTGCTTATATTGCGAAGATTTACATATCGTCACCTTGGCTATATTGTCAAGGTGATCTCTTTTATAGTTGCTATATTGTCATTTTTTTAGTCATGCATATTTTTTCATAAGCGATACATTATCGTGATAACTTTAGCTATTAAGGGGACAGTATATTGTCATTGTGACAATGTTGACATTATGTTTATAATCTCTTAGTGGCTATATTGCTAAGATAACTATACTGTCATGGTGACTATTTCATGATGATGGTTATAATGACAATTTAACTGCATTTTCATTGTAGCATATTTAATGGTGTTGATTTTGCCCTTGAAGATATATTATTAAAACGAAAATTTACTTTTTTTAAATTATCATGTGAATATATATCCAAGATATTCGATATTGTTATAGTTTCAGAACTGTCATGTTGAATATATATTATGTTCGTTCCATTACAGTTAAAGTCATACTGGCAGGGGAACTATATATTCATGGATGGATCATTCTGTTATGACGATTTTATTGTATTTGTGAGTATATTCTCATGGTTACTGTGTTGCCGTAATTTCTATATCGTCCTGGACACTACATATCCTGAAATCTATATTGTCATATCAGTTATATGATAATGGTAGCTTTATGTCATAGTGAATATCTCTTCGTCGTGACTATTTTATCATAATGGCTAAATTATCATAGGAAATATGTTGACATGAGGGCTATATTTTCATTTTATTCATAAAGTCATTGAAAGATTACTGTCAAGGTGACTCTAATAGCCTGGCGATTGATGTATATCGTGACATTATTGTCGCGATAGCTGCATTGTCATGGTGGCGATATTGTCGTTTCCTGTATTTATAATGTTACTCTTTTGTGAAGATTGCTTTATTGTCATTGTAGCTATAGTGTCATGGGAAATATATTTTCGTAGTAGCAGTATTGTCATTGTGAACATATCGTTATTTTGGATATCTGCTCATTTTGGTTACATTGCGAAGATTTACATATCGTCACCTTGGCTATATTAGGAAGGTGATCTCTTTATAGTTGCTATGTTGTCATTTTTTTTAATCATGTATATTTTTTCATGAGTGATACATTATCTTGATAAATATATTATCAAAGTGACAGTATATTGTCATGGTGACTATATTGTCATTATGACTACAATCTCTTAGTTGCCATATTGCTAAGATAAGTACATGTGACTACATTTTCATTGTAGCTTATTTAATGGTGTTGATTTACCCTTGGAGATATATCATTATAAAAACGGATCTTTCATTTTTTTAAATTATGAGGTGAATACATTGTCATGATATGCTATATTTTTATAGTTTCAGTATTGTCATGGTGAATGTATATTATGTTGGCTACAATACAATGAAGCAATAGTGGCAGGGTGGCTATATTTTCATGGTTTGATCATTTTGTTATTAGTATTCTACTGTATTTTTGAATATTTTGTCATGGTGACCGTGTTGCCATAATTTCTATATTGTCATTTGATTTATAAATTGATGACAATATTGTCATAGAGAATGTATTGTCATGTTGCCTGTATGGTCATCATGGTTGTCTTGTCATCGTGACTCTATGGTCATGAGTGCTATACTGTCGTTAAGATTACATTCTTATGGTAACTATATTGCCATCATGGCTTTTTGTTAGAGTAGCTATATTGTTAAGTTAGCTATCTTATTGTGGTGGGTATTTTTTTCCTTTTGGTATATTTCCATGATGGCTATACTAGAATTTTGGCAAGATTAGCATGGTGATATGGTGTTCGCAGCCCAATTGTTGTTTTGGACATTTTTTCATGCCAATACATTATAATGGTACCTACATTGTCAAGGTTACTATATTTCATGTAAGCTACATTGTAAAGATGACTATGTTGTCATGGCGGGTGTGTTGTTATGTTCAATATAACGCCATCCTGGCTACATTATCTTGGTCACTATATCAACTTGTTGGCTATATTGCTACGGTCAATTTCATCGTTGGGGACGTATTTTGTCTTTACCTACAATTTGGTTGTGATTATATGATCATTATAATATTTCTATGATGGCTTATTTGGCATCTTGAGTGTATCTGTCTGGATATCATATCGTCTTGTAACTTAATCTGTCATGCTTTTAAACGGTGATGGTGATTATGTGAAAATGCTGATTACATTATCATCATTAATGTATGATTATTGTAACTATAAAGCGATGGCAATATCTTTTTTGATCATTTTGGTATGTTGACTTCATTTTGATAGTAGTTATATTGGTATGGCAGGTACATTTTCATGGTTCTGACATTGTTTTATGGGCTATACTGTCAAGGTGGCTGTATAATATTAATAAATTCTGTTTTGGACGCTATTGTGTCCTGGACACTATATACTTTAGAGGCTATATGTATCCTATAATCTGAAAGCGACTATTTTGTCACGGTATCTATATTTTCAGGTGGCTATATTGATGTTTTGAACATATTTTGAATGTTTCTTTAATGTTGCGTTGACTATATCTTATATCAGTTATATGACCATAGTGGCTTTGTTGTTATAGTGAATATATTGTAGTTATGACTATACTATCATAATGGCTAAATTTTCATGGGAAATATGTTGATATGGATGCTATATTCTTATGATACTTTTATGGTAATTGTAAGAATTTTTTCATGTTTACTCTAATATCACAGTGATTGATCTATGTTTTAACATTATTGTTATGGTGGCTGTACAATCATGGTGGCTATATTGTCGTTGGATGTGTTTTCAATGTTACTAGTTAGTGAATATGGCTTTAATGTCAGTGTAGCTATACTTTCATTGGGAACACATTTTCATAGTGACGCAATTGTCATTATGAAATAAAGTCATTTTGGCTATCTTCTAATTTGGGTTACATTGCTATGTTATATATATCGTCACCTTGGCTATATTGGGAATGTGATTTTTTTTATACGTGGTATATTGTCATATTTAAATCGTGCATATTCTGTTATGAGCGATATAATATCATGATACCCATATCATTAAGGTGAAAATATTGGCATGGCGACTATATTGTCTTTATGACTCTAATCTTATGACAACAATATATGTACCCTGATATATAGACAACATGAAAAGACAATCACCCCCTTGTAATATAACAAAAAATAACAAATAGCCATCATGGCAGTATATTCATTTGACAATATAGCCGCCATGGCAATATAGTTCCCATATCAATATAATCTTAATGGAAATATAACTACCATGACCATATAAACACGATGACAATACAACCACCAAGACAATACAGGAATCATGACATTACATTATGACAATATAGCCACCAATTCAACAAATCAAATGACAGTATAGATATTATGGCAACAGTCATCACGACAATATACACACAAGTGGAACATAATCGACATAACAAAATGATTATGAAAATATAGCCACTCTGCCACTATGGCTTCCATTGGAATATAGCTAACATAATATTACATATTCAATGACATTCCTGAAACCATAACAATATAGCATATCACGACAATGTAGTCCCCTAATGATTTAATCAAAATGATAATCTCGTTTTATAATGATACATCCTCAAGAGCAAACCCAACACCAATATAAAAACTACCGTGAAAATGTAGTCACCATGACATTATAACCATCATGATAAAATTGACACCATGACAATAAAGTTACTTTGGCAAGATATAAAACATGATGTTATTGTCATAATAACAATATAGTCAAAATGCCAATATATAGTTACCGGATTGTTATAGTTATCATGATAATGTGTCACTTACGAGAAAAAATGCATGATTAGAAAAATGCAAATATAGATCCGTAAAAAATGATCACGTTTATATTTATGATAGAAATGTAACCAAAACAAGGAGATGGCCAAAATGACGGAGTGTTCATAATGGCAATAATTCCACTGTGAAAATATATTCTCCATGACACTATAGGTACACTGACAGTAAAGCTATCTTCACAGAAGTGTAAAATTAAAATACAGTAAACTACAATATAGCCACCATGACAATACAGCCATCTTGACAATAATATCATGATATAACTCAATCACTAGGACAATAGAGTCACCTTGACAGTAATCTTACAATGACTTTATAAATATCATGAAAATATAGCCCCCATGTCAAGATATTTCCTATGACTATTTAGCCATTATGAAAATATAGTCATGACCACAATATATTCACTATGACAAGAAAGCTACCATTATCATATAACTAATATGACAATATAATCAAAGGAAAAAAAAAATAGAAATATTCAACTTATATTCACAATGGCAATATAACCACCTGACAATATAGATACTGTTAACAGATAGTCGTTTTCGGATCATAGGACAAATATAGACTCCAGGACAATTAAGTCTCTGTGAAAAAACAGACACTCAGACAAGATTTATCATCATGATATGGTCATAACATTATAGCTGTCATGGAATTGTAGTCAACATGACAAAATTATCACAATGAAATAAAACGACATTACAATATAGTTACCATAATCATACACCAATCATGATTATATAATCAGCAGTTTGACATAAACAAGATCATAGTGCAAAAACCATGACAATTTAAGTGATATGATGAGATGGTATCCATTCACTTACACTTACAATACCACATAAGTTTTCATGAAAATATTATCATGATCATATAATCACAACAGTATTGTCACTAATTACAAAATATATCCCGAAAGACAAAATTAACCATAACAATATAGCCATCAGGTTAATATAGCGACCAAGATAATGTAGCCAGGACGGCATTATATTGAAAGTAAGAATACAACCACCATGCCAATGTCTTCACCATGACAATGTAGCTACCATGAAAATATAGTAACCTTGACTATGTAGCTACAATGATAAAGTATACAGCTGAAAAATATCCACAACAAGAGTTTAGCTGCTAAAACACTATATAGTCATGCCAGTATCGCCAAAATGTTATTATTGCCATCATAATAATATACCGCTAGAAAAGAAATATATATACCCACTGCTCGACAATATAGCTATTCTGAAAATATTGCCAACATGAAAAGGGTATTACCTCCTTGTTATATAACAAAAATAATAAATAGCCATTATGGCGATATAGTGATTTAACAATACAGCCACTATGGTAATATAGTTAGCATAACAATGTGATCTTAACGACAATGTAGCCAGCATGACTATATAGTCACGTCGACAATACAACCACCGTGACAATACAGATAACATGACAGTACCGTCTCTAAGACAATATTGCCATTACTTTGACAAATTATATGGCGATATAGATATTATGGCAACATAATCACAATGACAATATACTCAAAGATGCAATATAATCGCCATGATAAAATTATCCTACAATGTAAATATAGCCACCTACCGTTTTGGTTTCCATTGCAATGTAGAAACAGTAATAAAAGATTTACCATGACAATACTGAAACCATAACAGGATAGCATATCATGGCAATGTAGTCAGCTGATAATTCAATCAAAATGACAATTTCTCTTCTACAATGGTATATCCTCAAGGGCAATATGAACACCATGAAGAAAGTTCTACGAAAATACAGTCATTATGACATTATAAAAATAATAATAAAAAAGTCACCATGACAATATAGTTATCTTAGCAATATAGCCACTGTGACATTATAGTCAAAATGATAATATAGTCGCTATGACAATATTGTCACCATAAAAATATAATTATCATGATAATATTTCGCTTATCACAAAGTATGCAAGAGTTAAATAGTGACAATGTATCACCTATAAAAAGATCACCTAGCCAATATAGCTAAGGTGAAGATATATACATTATAGCAACGCAACTAAATTGAAAAGATAGCCAAAATGACTGTATGGTCATAATAACAATACTGCCACTATGAAAATATGTTCCCGTTGACACTATAGCTACACTGACAACAAAGCCATATCCACAAAAGAGCAACATTGAAAATACAGCAAACGAGAATATAGCCACCATCATAGTTCAGCCACCATGATACTAATGTCACGATACAAATCATCACCATGTCATTAGTCAACTTGATAATAAACTTAAAATGAGTATATGAATATCATGAAAATATAGCCTCCATGTCAACATGTCTGCCATGATAATCTGACCATTATGATAATATAGTCATGACGGCAATTTATTCACTGTAACAATATAGCCACAGTGATCATATAACTGATGTGACAATACAGTCAAAGAAGCAAAAAAGGAAATATACAAATCATATTCACTATGGCATTATCCCTACATGACAATATAGATACTGAGACAAGTAGTCGCTTTTGAATCATAGCAAACATATAGCCGGCAGGACAACATAGTCTCTATGAGAAAATAGCGACCAAGACAGGATATATCATTATAATATAGACACCTTGACAGTATAGACCATAAAACAATGTAACAATCATGAAACTGTAACTGCCAAAATATTATAGATGTCATGAAATTTTAGTCAACATGACAAAATTATCATAATGAAATATCATCGGCATTACAATACAGTTACCATAATCATAGACCAATCATGATCATATAATCAGCAGGTTGACATAAACAATATCGCAGTATAAAAACCATGGCAGTATAAGTGACATGATGATATGATACCCATACACTTACACTTACAATACCAAAGAAGCCACCATGAATATATTGTTATCATGATCATATAATCACAACAATATTGTAGGTAGTGACAAATATATCCCAACGACAAAATTAATCATAGTAATATAGGCATCAACTTGTTATAGCGACCAAGATAATGTTGCGAGCATTGTATTGATAAATACAATAGAGCCACCGTGGCAATGTCGTCACCATGACAATATAGCTACCATGAAAATATATTAACGTTGATAACGTAGCTACCATGGCAAAATATTAAAGATATAAAATACCCAAAAGATAGCCACAAAAAGAGTTTAGCTTCAAAGACGATAAATCACCATGCCAATATCTCTAAAATGTTAGTATAGTCATCATGGCAATATTTTTTTTTTTTTTTTTTATACTTTGTCGCTGTCTCCCGCGTTTGCGAGGTAGCGCAAGGAAACAGACGAAAGAAATGGCCCAACCCCCCCCCCCATACACATGTATATACATACGTCCACACACGCAAATATACAAACCTACACAGCTTTCCATGGTTTACCCCAGACGCTTCACATGCCTTGATTCACTCCACTGACAGCACGTCAACCCCGGTATACCACATCGCTCCAATTCACTCTATTCCTTGCCCTCCTTTCACCCTCCTGCATGTTCAGGCCCCGATCACACAAAATCTTTTTCACTCCATCTTTCCACCTCCAATTTGGTCTCCCTCTTCTCCTCGTTCCCTCCACCTCCGACACATATATCCTCTTGGTCAATCTTTCCTCACTCATTCTCTCCATGTGCCCAAACCACTTCAAAACACCCTCTTCTGCTCTCCCAACCACGCTCTTTTTATTTCCACACATCTCTCTTACCCTTACGTTACTCACTCGATCAAACCACCTCACACCACACATTGTCCTCAAACATCTCATTTCCAGCACATCCATCCTCCTACGCACAACTCTATCCATAGCCCACGCCTCGCAACCATACAACATTGTTGGAACCACTATTCCTTCAAACATACCCAGTTTTGCTTTCCGAGATAATGTTTTCGACTTCCCCACATTCTTCTAGGCCCCCAGAATTTTCGCCCCCTCCCCCACCCTATGATCCACTTCCGCTTCCATGGTTCCATCCGCTGCCAGATCCACTCCCAGATATCTAAAACACTTCACTTCCTCCAGTTTTTCTCCATTCAAACTCACCTCCCAATTGACTTGACCCTCAACCCTACTGTACCTGATAACCTTGCTCTTATTCGCATTTACTCTTAACTTTCTTCTTCCACACACTTTACCAAACTCAGTCACCAGCTTCTGCAGTTTCTCACATGAATCAGCCACCAGCGCTGTATCATCAGCGAACAACAACTGACTCACTTCCCAAGCTCTCTCATCCCTAACAGACTTCATACTTGCCCCTCTTTCCAAAACTCTTGCATTCACCTCCCTAACAACCCCATCCATAAACAAATTAAACAACCATGGAATCATCACACACCCCTGCCGCAAACCTACATTCACTGAGAACCAATCACTTTCCTCTCTTCCTACACGTACACATGCCTTACATCCTCGATAAAAACTTTTTACTGCTTCTAACAACTTTCCTCCCACACCATATATTCTTAATACCTTCCACAGAGCATCTCTATCAACTCTATCATATGCCTTCTCCAGATCCATAAATGCTACATACAAATCCATTTGCTTTTCTAAGTATTTCTCACATACATTCTTCAAAGCAAACACCTGATCCACACATCCTCTAACACTTCTGAAACCACACTGCTCTTCCCCAATCTGATGCTCTGTACATGCCTTCACCCTCTCAATCAATACCCTCCCATATAATTTACCAGGAATACTCAACAAACTTATACCTCTGTAATTTGAGCACTCACTCTTATCCCCTTTGCCTTTGTACAATGGCACTATGCACGCATTCCGCCAATCCTCAGGCACCTCACCATTAAATAACCTTACCAACCAGTCAACAATATAGTCACCCCCTTTTTTAATAAATTCCACTGCAATACCATCCAAACCTGCTGCCTTGCCGGCTTTCATCTTCCGCAAAGCTTTCACTACCTCTTCTCTGTTTACCAAATCATTTTCCCTAACCCTCTCACTTTGCACACCACCTCGACCAAAACACCCTATATCTGCCACTCTATCATCAAACACATTCAACAAACCTTCAAAATACTCACTCCATCTCCTTCTCACATCACCACTACTTGTTATCACCTCCCCATTTGCGCCCTTCACTGAAGTTCCCATTTGCTCCCTTGTCTTACGCACTTTATTTACCTCCTTCCAGAACATCTTTTTATTCTCCCTAAAATTTAATGATACTCTCTCACCCCAACTCTCATTTGCCCTTTTTTTCACCTCTTGCACCTTTCTCTTGACCTCCTGCCTCTTTCTTTTATACATCTCCCACTCAATTGCATTTTTTCCCTGCAAAAATCGTCCAAATGCTTCTCTCTTCTCTTTCACTAGTACTCTTACTTCTTCATCCCACCACTCACTACCCTTTCTAGTCAACCCACCTCCCACTCTTCTCATGCCACAAGCATCTTTTGCGCAATCCATCACTGATTCCCTAAATACATCCCATTCCTCCCCACTCCCCTTACTTCCATTGTTCTCACCCTTTTCCATTCTGTACTCAGTCTCTCCTGGTACTTCCTCACACAGGTCTCCTTCCCAAGCTCACTTACTCTCATCACCCTCTTCACCCCAACATTCACTCTTCTTTTCTGAAAACCCATACAAATCTTCATCTTAGCCTCCACAAGATAATGATCAGACATCCCTCCAGTTGCACCTCTCAGCACATTAACATCCAAAAGTCTCTCTTTCGCACGCCTGTCAATTAACACGTAATCCAATAGCGCTCTCTGGCCATCTCTCCTACTTACATAAGTATACTTATGTATATCTCGCTTTTTAAACCAGGTATTCCCAATCATCAGTCCTTTTTCAGCACATAAATCTACAAGCTCTTCACCGTTTCCATTTACAACACTGAACACCCCATGTATACCAATTATTCCCTCAACTTCCACATTACTCACCTTTGCATTCAAATCACCCATCACTATAACCCGGTCTCGTGCATCGAAACCACTAACACACTCATTCAGCTGCTCCCAAAACACTTGCCTCTCATGATCTTTCTTCTCATGCCCAAGTGCATATGCACCAATAATCACCCACCTCTCTCCATCAACTTTCAGTTTTACCCATATTAATCGAGAATTTACTTTCTTACACTCTATCACATACTCCCACAACTCCTGTTTCAGGAGTATTGCTACTCCTTCCCTTGCTCTTGTCCTCTCACTAACCCCTGACTTTACTCCCCAGACATTCCCAAACCACTCTTCCCCTTTACCCTTGAGCTTCGTTTCACTCAGAGCCAAAACATCCAGGTTCCTTTCCTCAAACATACTACCTATCTCTCCTTTTTTCACATCTTGGTTACATCCACACACATTTAGGCACCCCACTCTGAGCCTTCGAGGAGGATGAGCACTCCCCGCGTGACTCCTTCTTCTGTTTCCCATTTTAGAAAGTTAATACAAGGAGGGGAGGATTTCTGGTCCCCCGCTCCCGTCCCCTCTAGTCGCTTTCTACGACACGCGAGGAATACGTGGGAAGTATTCTTTCACCCCTATCCCCAGGGATAATATACATATATATATACATATATATATATATATATATATATATATATATATATATATATATATATATATATATATATATATATATATATATATATATATATATATCCTTTGGAGGAAGGTCTGAGCAGTAATTTGTCTCTACAGAACAAAGTTAATAACGAGAGTTGCAGGTGTTTGCCTACATGGCATCTGTACCTGGAAGTACACAAGTCTAAATGAAAGCTTCCTCTAGATCTTAGAAATTATGCGACATATTACCTATGTGTACAGCGAGTGAGGACACTCTGCTTGTTTTTCAAGGGACAAAGGACGAACAGAAGAATTCAAAACAAGAAATTAAATAGTTATGCGGTATACGGGGAGAAACTTGCTATTGATGGGTTGAATAAAATAGACTGAGGACTTTACTTAGGTTTTGGTACTTTATATTTGATCGCATATGATTTCGTTGTTCGTCTCCTAACACAAAGTAGCAAGGCAAAAGAGATCATTCAAAGAAGACATTTATGAATACAACACGACAAATACCGTTTCACCATATCCCATGACTCTTCATGCCCACATTCCACTACCATGAAGATCACACCGAACACTTACTACACGTGACGCACACCACACAACCTCAACACTTCATGACATATATATATATATATATATATATATATATATATATATATATATATATATATATATATATATATATATATATATATATGTATATATATATATATATATGTATATACCTTACTGTATCATCCTGCCTCAAGAGTCCTTTTTATCTTCGTGTGGCTCCTGCATCACTCGGGAAGGTGGACACGTCCACTGGTCGAGAGCACATGTCATCATGGCAATATATCAACAGAAAAAAATTCTCATCACAACCATATAGCTAACTTGACAATATACTACTCTGACAATATAGGTAATGTCAAAAGAGAGCCACCTCCTTGAAATATAAAAGTAAAAAAAAAAACAAATAGCCATCATGGCAATATGGTAACTAAACAATATAGCCATTATGGCAATATGGTAACCAAACAATATAGCCATCATGGCAATATGATTACCATAGCAATGTATTCTTAATGACAATATAGTCACCATGTCCTTATAGTCACGATGACAATACAACTACCATGACAACACAGAAAACATCAAAATACAGTCTCTAAGACAATATTGCCACTAATTCAACAAGTTAAATGACAATATAGGTATTATGGCAACACGATGAAGATGACAATATACTCAGAAATGTTGTATAATCGTAATGATAAAATGATCCTACCATGGAAATATAGTCACCCTGCCACTATGGCTTCCATTACAATATAGCCACAATAACAAAACATTCACCACGCAGTACGGAAACCATTAAAATATAGCATATCATGACAATGTAGTCACTTGAGCATTTAATGAAAAATAAAAATCTCGCTTCTATTATCGTATAACCTCAGGGACAAAATTTAATAAACCATTAAAAAGCTGCTATGAAAATACAGTCACTATGACAAATATCATGATAAAATAGTGACTATGGCAATATAGCCACTCTGAGATTATAATAATTATGACAATATAGTCGCTGTTAAAATACTGTCACCTTAATAATAAATTTATCAAAATGTTATATCGCTTGTGACAAAATATGGATGATTTGAAAATGACAGTATAGCACCTATAAAAAGTATCACCTTGCCACTATAGTCAAGTTGACATATCGGTGATATATAGTCAAAGTGACGATATATACATCATAGCAACGCAAAGAAAAAGGGATGATAACCAGATCGACGGTATGTTCATAATGACAATACTGCAACTATGAAAATATGTTCCCCACGATTCTCCAGCTTCACTGACAATAAAGCCATCTTCACAAAAAGAGTACTATTCAAAAAATAGCAAACGACTATAAGGCCATCAAGACAGTACAGTCACCATGACAATAATCTCTCGATATGAATCAATCGCCAGGACATTAGCGTCACCTTGATAATGAATATACATGAGTACATGATTATCATGAGTACATGAACATCATGAAAGTATAGCGTCCATATAAATATATTTGTCGGGAAATATAGTCTCCATATGAATATCTTTAAAGTGACAATTTCGCTATTCTGATAATATGGTAAAGATGCTAATATATTCACCTTAACGATAAAGCCACCATGATCACATAAATGATATGACAATATAGTCAACGCAACAATAAACTCATTTATAAATTATATTCACTCTGAGAATACAGCCACATGAAAATATAGATACTGTGACAAAATAGTCATTTTTGGATCATAGCAAACATATAGCGTCCAAGAGAATATAGTCTCTATGACAAAATAGCGAAGAAGACAGGATTTATCATCACAATACAGTCACCTTGACAGTATAGCCAATAAAACAGTGGAACAACCATGAAAATGTACCTACCATAACAATATAGCTTACATGAAAATAATGTTACTATGACAAATTCATTACAATGAAATACAAACGATATCACATTATGGTGTCGATAATCATACACCAATCATGATCATATAAGATAAAATGTTTAAAACAAAGCAAGGGTATCGACAACGCAGGGAGGAATAGCTACAACCTAGCTCTGAAAGACGACATCAGCTCCGTACACGTCGGTAGGTGGAGCGCGACTGTCATCAGGTGACTACATTGTCATGATATGCTATATTGTCATGGTTTCAGTACTGTCGTAGTGAATGTATTATTATGTTAGCTATATTGCAGTGTTCCAGTAATAGTGCAGTGTTCCAGTAATATCTATATTATCATTTAATTTGTTGAAGCGATTGCAATATTGTCGTAAAGACTCGTGTCATGTTGCCAGTATTGTCATGATGGTTGCATGTCATCTTGACTATATTGTTATTGGTTATATTCGTTTATGATTACTTGGTTATGGAAATTTATATTGCCAGGGGTGACAATTTTGATAGGTAAATACATTGCCATGATAGCTATTTTTCATTTTTTGTTTTTCTGTAAGGAGGTGATTGTCTTTATATTGAATATATTATCAGAGTAGCTATATTGTTTAAGTTAGCTATATCTTTGTGGTGCTTATTTTCCCTTTTTTCTGGTGATATATTGCCATGATGCCTAGCCTAACATTTTGGCGTTTATTGGCATGGTGTTTATTTTTGTATTAGCAAAAAAACTGTTATTTGGATATGTTCCATATGATTTTATTATCATAGTAGTACATTGTCAATGTTACTATTTTCATGATACCTCCTTTGTCATGGTGACGATATTGCCATTGTGGTTGTATTGTTATTTTCAATAAAATTTGCCATCCAAACTACATTATCTTGGTCGCTATATTTACTTGCTGTGTATGGATATCACATTATCATGTCACTATATTGTCATGGTTTTTATACTGTGATGGTTTATATGTCAGCCTCCTCATGATATTATATGATTGATTTTGGGTTTTGGGTTAACTAAATTTTTAATGGCGATTATTTTCATTGTGACAAGTTTATTCTTTGTTGCCTGCATTTTCATGGTAGCTATATTGTTATGGCCCGTACATTTTCACTGTTGTTTTATTATTTTATCGGCTATACTGTCAAGGTGACTATATTTAATCAAAAATTTTTGTCTTGGTCGCTATTTTTCATGGACATAAAATTTTCTTGGAGCCTATATGTTTGCTATGATCCGAAAGAGACTATTTTGTCACTGCATCAATATTGTCAGTTGCTTATTTTTACCACAATGAATATAATTTGAAGGTTCCTTATTGTTGCGTTGATTGTATTGTCATATCACTTATATGATCATGGCCCATATTGTTATAGTGGGAAAATTTTGCCGTCTTGACTATTTTATCATATTGGCTATATTGTCATGGTAAGTATGTTGCATGGAAGCCTTATTTTCATGATGTTTTATATAGTCGTGAATTATATGTGACATTTTGTCATAGTGGCTGTATTTGATGGGGGTTATATAGTCGTTTTCTGTATTTTCACTGTTCTCTTTTGTGAAGGGTTGCTTTATTGTCATTTTTAGCTATAGTGTCATGGGGGGATACATTTTCATAGCAGCAGTATTGTCCTAGATCTACCGTCATTTTGGCTATTATAAATTTTTTGGGTTTTATTACTTTAAAATTTACATATCGTCACCTTTGCTATTTTGTTTAGGTGATCTCTTTTATGTTGCTCTGTTGCCCTTTTTTTAGTCATGAATATTTTTCTTAAGCGTACATTATTGTAATAACTTCCTATTAAGGTGACAGTATTTGTCATTGTGACAATGTTGACAATTGACTATAATCTCTTAGTGGCTATTTTGCTAAGATAACTATCTGTCTTGGTGGGACTATTTCATGTTGATGGTTATAATTGAAAAGTTTGACTGCATTTTTATTGTAACTATTTAATGGTGTTGACTTTGCCTTGAAGATATATTATAAAAACGAAAATATCCTTTTTTTTAGATTATCATGTGAATATATTGCCCTGTATGCGATATTGTTATGTTTCAGTTTCCGTCATGTTGAAATTTTTATTATGTTGGTTACGTTACAATTAAGTCTTTGTGGCAGGGTAAACTATATTTTCATGGTTGGATTATTTTGTTATGACGATTTTATTGTATTGTGACTATATTCTCATTGTTACTGTGTTGCCGTAATTTCTATAATGTCTGGATACTACATATCCTGGAAATCTATATTGTATTCAGTTATATGATCATGGTAGATTTATTGTCATAGTGAATATCCTATCGTCGTGACTATTATTATCATTTAAAGGCTAAATTGTAATAGGAAATATGTTGACATGGGATATATTTTTTATGATATTCATAAAGTCATTCAAAGATTACTATCAAGGTGACTCTTATAGCCTGCGATTGATGGATATCGTTACTTTATTGTCCGATTGCTGCATTGTCATTTTGGGGGTTATATTGTCGTTTCCTTTATTTTTAATGTTACTCTTTTGTGAAGATTACTTTATTGTCATTGTAGCTATAGTGTCATGGGGGAATATTTTTCGGTAGTAGCAGTATTTTTTATTATAAAATAACGTCATTTTGCTATCTGCTCTTTTTGGTTACATTGCGAAAATTTACATATCTTCACCTTGGCTATATTGGCAAGGTGATTTCTTTTATAGTTGCTATATTGACATTTTTTTTTTAATCATGTATATTTTTTCATGAGTGATACATTATCTTGTAACTATATCATTAAAGTGGCAGTTTTATTGTCATGGTGCCTATTATTGTCATTATGACTACAATCTCTTAGGGGCTTTTATTGCTAAGATAACTACATGTGACTACAGTTTCATTGTAATTATGTAATGGTGTTGATTTACCCTTGGG
>NC_092278.1:7328796-7341763 GCF_036320965.1 Panulirus ornatus | reverse complement strand
CATGCCAATATCGCCAAAATGTTAGTCTGGCAACATGGCAATATACCACCAAAAAAAGGAAATAAGCACCACAATGATATAGCTAACTTAACAATATAGCTACCCTGATAATATATTCAATATGAAAAGACAGTCACCCCTTACAGTATAACAAAAATGAAAAATACCTATCATGGCAACGTAGTCACCTATCAATATTGTCACCATGGCAATATAGTTACCATAACCATGTAATCATAATTGGAATATAACCAACATGACTATATAGTCAAGATGACATGCAATCATCATGACAATACAAGCAACATGACATTAGAGTCTCTACGACAATATTGCAATCGTTTCAACAAATTAAATGATAATATAGATATTACTGGAACACAGTCACCATGACAGTATTATCACAAATGCAATATAACCGCGATAACAAAATTATCCTACCATGAGAATTTAGCCACCCTGCCACTGCAATATAGCTAACATAATAATACATTCACTACGACAGTACTGAAACCATGACAATATAGCATATCATGACAATGTAGTCACCTGATGACAGTCGCGTACCAGCTACCGAAGTGTACGGAGCTGCTGTCGTCTTTTAGACCTAGGTTGTAGCTATTTCTCCCTGCGTTGTCGCTACCCTTGCTTTGTTTTGAAGGTTTTGTCTTATATGATCATGATTGGTGTATGATTATCGACACCATAAAGTGATATCGTTTGTATTTCATTGTAATGAATTTGTCATAGTAACTATATTTTCATGTAAGCTATATTGTTATGGTAGGTACATTTTCATGGTTGTTCCACCGTTTTATTGGCTACACTGTCATGGTGACGGTATTGTGATGATAAATCCTGTCTTCTACGATATTTTTACATAGAGACTATATTCTCTGTGACGCTATATGTTTGCTATGATCCAAAAATGACTATTTTGTCACAGTATCTATATTTTCATGTGGCTGTATTCTCAGAGTGGATATGATTTATAAATATGTTTATTGTTACGTTGACTAGTTATATCATTTATGTGATCATGGTGGCTTTATTTTTATGGTGAATATATTAGCGTCTTGACTATATTATCAGAATGGTGAAACTGTCACTTTAAAGATATTCATATGGAGGCTATATTTCACGATAAATATATTTATATTGACGTTATATTTTCATGATGTTCATGTACTCATTGTATATTCATTATCAAGGTGACGCTAATGTCCTGGCGATTGATTTATATCGAGAGATTATTGTCATGATGGCTGTACTGTCTTGATGGCTGTATAGTCGTTTACTATTTTTTCAATAGTACTGTTTTTGTGAAGATGGCTTTATTGTCAGTGAAGCTGGAGAATCGTAGGGAACATATTTTCATAGTTGCAGTATTGTCATTATGAACATACCGTCGTTCTGGTTATCATCTCTTTTGCTTTACGTTGCTGTGATGTATATATCGTCACCTTTACTATAGTGGCAAGGTGATCTTTTATATAGGTGCTATATTGTCATTTTCTGATCATGCATATTTTTTCACAAGCGATAGATCATTTTGATAACTTTATTTTTAAGGTGACGGTATCTTAATAGCGGCTATATTGTCATAATGACTATAATCTCAGAGTGCTATATTGCCATGGTCACTATTTTATCATGATATTTATGTCATAATGACTGTATTTTCGTGGCAGCTTTTTAATGGTGTATAAAATTTTGTCCCTGAGGTTATACCATAATAGAAGCGAAATTTTTCTTTTTCTTTAAATGATCAAGTGACTACATTGTCATGATATGCTATATTGTTATGGTTTCAGTACTGTCGTGGTGAATGTTTTGTTATTGTGGCTATCTTGTAATGGAAGCCATAGTGGCAGGGTGAATATATTTTCATGGTAGGATCATTTTATTATGACGATTATATAACATTTCTGAGTATATTGTCATCGTGATTGTGTTGCCATAGTATCTATATTGTCATTTAACTTGTTGAATTAGTGGCAATATTGTCTTAGAGACTGTATTTTGATTTTTTCTGTATTGTCATGGTAGTTGTATTGTCATCGTGACTATAAGGACATGGTGACTATATTGCCATTAAGAATATATTGCTATGGTAATCATATTGCCATGATGGCTATATTGTTTTGTTACCATATTGCCATCATTGCTATATTGTTTAGTTACCATATTGCCTTGATGTCTATTTCTCATTTTTTTTCCTATATATTTCAAGGAGATGGCTCTCTTTTAATGTTACCTATATTGTCAGAGTAGTATATTGTCAAGTTAGCTATATCGTTGTGCTGAGTATTTTTTCTGTTGATATATTGCCATGATGGCTATATTAACATTTTAGAGATATTGGCATGGTGATGTATCGTCTTAGCAGCTAAACTCATGTTGTGGCTATCTTTTGAGTATTTTCTATCTTGAATATTTTGCCATGGCAGCTACATTATCAACTTTACTATATTTTCATGATAACTATATTGACATGGTGACGACATTGCCACGGTGGCTGTATTGTAATTCTCAATACAATGCTCGCTACATTTTCTTGGTCGCTATAACAAGTTGATGGCTATATTACTATGATTAATTTTGTCGTTGGGGATATATTTGTCACTACCTACAATATTGTTGTGATTATATGATCATGATAACAATATATTCATGGCGGCTTCTTTGGTATTGTAAGTGTAGGTGTATGGATATCATATCATCATGTCACTTATAATGTCATGGTTTTTATACTGTGATATTGTTTATGTCAACCTGCTGATTATCTGATCATGATTGGTCTATGATTATGGTACCTATATTGGAAAGCCGATGATATTTCATTATGATAATTTTGTCATGTTGACTAAAATTTCATTACATCTATAATGTTTTGGCAGGTACAGTTTCATGATTATTACATTGTTTTATGGTCTAAACTGTCAAGGTGTCTATATTATAATGATATATCCTGTCTTTATCGCTATTTCGTCATAGAGACTATGTTGTTCTGCCGTCTATATGTTTGCTATGATTCAAAAGCGACTATTTGTCACAGTATCTATATTGTCATGTAGTTATACTGCCATAGTGAATATGATTTGTATATTTTTTCTTTTTTTTTTGCTTCTTTGACTGTATTGTCACATCAGTTATATGATCACTGAGGCTATATTGTTTTAGTGAATAAATTGCCGTCATGACTATATTATCATAATGGCCAGATTATCATGGTAGACATGTTGACATGGAGGCTATATTTTCATGATATTTATATAGTCATTGTAAGTTTATTATCAAGGTGACTAATGACATGGTGATGATTTGTATCGTGACATTATTATCATGGTAGCTGAAGTATGATGGTGGCTATATTCTCGTTTGCTGTATTTTCAATGTTGCTCTTCTGTGAATATGGCTTTGTTGTCAGTGTAGCTACAGTGTCATGGGGAACATATTTTCTTAGTGGCAGTATTGTCATTATGACCTACCGTCATTTTGGCTATCTTCTCATTTTAGGTACATTGCTATAATGTATATATCGTCACCTTAGCTATATATGCAAAGTGAACTTTTTATAGGTGATATATTGTCATTATTTAACTCTTACATACTTTATCATAAGCGAAACATTATCATGATAATCATATTTTTATGGTGACAATATTGTCATAACGACTATATTATCATCATGACTATAATGTCACAGTGGCTATATTGCCAAGATAACTATATCGTCATGGCGACTTTTTTATCATGATTTTTATAATGTCATAATGACTGTATTTTCGTAGAAGCTTTTTTTTGATGGTAGTGATGTTGCCCTTGACCATATACCATTGTAGAAGAGAAATTGTCATTTTCATTAAATTATTTGGTGACTACATTGCCATGATATGCTATGCTGTTATGGTTTCAGTACTGTCATGGTAAATCTTTTATTACTGTTTCTTCATTGCAATGGAAACCAAAATGGTAGGTGGCTATATTTTCATGGTAGGATCCTTTTATCATGGCAATTATATTGCATTTCTGAGTATATTGCCTTGGTGACTATGATGCCATAATATCTATATTGTCATATAATTTGTCAAAATGATGGCAATATTGTCTTCGAGACGGTACTGTCATGTTATCTGTATTGTCACGGTGGTTGTATTGTCAACGTGACTATATAATCATGTTGGCCTCATTGTCCTTAAGATCACATTGTTATGCTAACTATATTACCATAGTGGCAGTATGGTTAAATCCCTATATCGCTATGATGGCTATTTGTCATTTTTGTTTTATAACAAGGAGGTGACTGTCTTTTCATGTTGGCAATATTGTCAGAATAGCTATATTGTCGAGTAGTGGGTATATATATTTCTTTTCTGGCGGTATATTATCATGATGGCAATAATAACATTTTGGCGATATTGGGAAAGCGATATAGTGTTTTAGGAGCTAAACTCTTGTTGTGGATATTTTTCAATTGTATATTTTATCACTGTAGGTACATAGTCAAGGTTACTATATTTTCATGGTAGCTACATTGTCATGGTGAAGACATTGGCATAATGGTTGTATTCTTACTTTCAATATAATGCCGTCCTGGCTACATTATCTTGGTCGCTATATCAAGTTGATCGCTATATTGTTAGGTTAATTTTGTCTTTCGGGATATATTTTGTAATTAGTGACAATACTGTTGTGATTATATGATCATGATAATATTTTCATGAAAATTTATATGGTATTGTAAGTGTAAGTGAATGGATATCATCTCATCATGTCACTTAAATTGTCATGGTTTTTACGCTATGATCTTGTTTATGTTAACGTGCTGATTATATAATCATGATTGGTGTATGATTATGGTAACTATATTGTAATGTCGATTTATTTCATTGTGATGATTTTGTCATGTTGACTACAATTCTATGACAGCTATAATGTTATGACCATATCATGATGATAAATCCTGTCTGGGTCACTGTTTTTTCACAGACACTATATTGTCCTGGAGTCTATATTTTTGCTATTATCCGAAAACGACCATCTATTAACAGTATCTATATTGTCAGGTGGTTATATTGCCATTGTGAATATAAGTTGATTGTTTCTATATTTTTGCTTTGATTGCATTGTCATGTCAGTTATATGATCATGGTAGCTTTATTGTCATAGTGAATAGATTGTCGTTGTGACTATATTTTCATAATGGCTAAATTGTCATAGCAAATATCTTGACATGATGGCTATATTTTCATGATATTTATAAAGTCATTGTAAGATTACTGTCAAGGTGACTCTATTGTCCTGGTGATTGAGTTATATTGTGATATTATTGACAAGATGGCTGTATTTTCATGGTGGCTATATTGTCGTTTGCTGTATTTTAGTTTTACGCTTTTGTGAAGATAGCTCTACTGTCAGTGTACCTATAGTGTCATGGAGAATATATTTTCATAGTGGAATTATTGTCATTATGAACATACTGTCATTTTGGCTATTTCCTTATTTTGGTTACATTTGCATCATTTATATATCATCAATCACCTTGGCTATATTAGCAACGTGATCTTTTTCTACGGTTGCTATATTTTCACTTTTTTAATCATGCATTTTTTGTCGTAAGTGATACATCATTATGATAACTATAACATTCCGGTAACTATATATTGGCATTTTGAATATATTGTTATTATGACAATGATATCATGTTGGATAACTTGCCAGAGTAACTTTATTGTTATGGTGTCTATTTCATCATGATGGTTATAATGTCATGGTGACTACATTTTCACGGTAGCTTTTATATTGATGTTGGGTTTGCCCTTGAGGATGTTTTATTATAAAACGAGATTTTCATTTTGATTAAATCATTAGGGGACTACATTGTCTTGATATGCTATATTCTTATGGTTTCAGGAATGTCATTGTATATGTATTATTATGTTGGCTATATTCCAATGGAAGCCATAGTGGCAGAGTGACTATATTTTCATAATATAATCATTTTGTTATGTCGATTATATTCCACTTGTGTGTATATAATCATGGTGACTGTTGCTATAATACCTATACTGTCATTTGATTTGGTGAATTGGTGGCTATATTGTCATAATGTAATGTCATGGTTCCTGTATTGTCTTGATTGTATTGTCATCGTATCTATATGGTCATGGTAATTATATTTCCATTAAGATTATATTGATATGGTAACTATATTGCCATGGTGGCTATATTGTTAAATGAATATATTGCCATGATGGCTATTTGTTATTTTTTGTTATATTACAAGGGGGTGATTGTCTTTTCATGTTGCCTATGTATCAGGGCACCTATATTGTTGTCATAAGATTACAGTCATTTTTTTTTTTTTTTTTTATACTTTGTCGCTGTCTCCCGCGTTTGCGAGGTAGCGCAAGGAAACAGACGAAAGAAATGGCCCAACCCCCCCCCCCCATACACATGTACATACACACGTCCACACACGCAAATATACATACCTACACAGCTTTCCATGGTTTAACCCAGACGCTTCACATGCCCTGCTTCAATCCACTGACAGCACGTCAACCCCCGTATACCACACGACTCCAATTCACTCTATTTCTTGCCCTCCCCTCACCCTCCTGCATGTTCAGGCCCCGATCACACAAAATCTTTTCACTCCATCTTTCCACCTCCAATTTGGTCTCCCTCTTCTCCTCGTTCCCTCCACCTCCGACACATATATCCTCTTGGTCAATCTCTCCTCACTCATTCTCTCCATGTGCCCAAACCATTTCAAAACACCCTCTTCTGCTCTCTCAACCACGCTCTTTTTATTTCCACACATCTCTCTTACCCTTACGTTACTTACTCGATCAAACCACCTCACACCACACATTGTCCTCAAACATCTCATTTCCAGCACATCCATCCTCCTGCGCACATCTCTATCCATAGCCCACGCCTCGCAACCATACAACATTGTTGGAACCACTATTCCCTCAAACATACCCATTTTTGCTTTCCGAGATAATGTTCTCGACTTCCACACATTTTCAAGGCTCCCAAAATTTTCGCCCCCTCCCCCACCCTATGATCCACTTCCGCTTCCATGGTTCCATCCGCTGACAGATCCACTCCCAGATATCTAAAACACTTCACTTCCTCCAGTTTTTCTCCATTCAAACTCACCTCCCAATTGACTTGACCCTCACCCCTACTGTACCTAATAACCTTGCTCTTATTCACATTTACTCTCAACTTTCTTCTTCCACACACTTTACCAAACTCAGTCACCAGCTTCTGCAGTTTCTCACATGAATCAGCCACCAGCGCTGTATCATCAGCGAACAACAACTGACTCACTTCCCAAGCTCTCTCATCCCCAACAGACTTCATACTTGCCCCTCTTTCCAGGACTCTTGCATTTACCTCCCTTACAACCCCATCCATAAACAAATTAAACAACCATGGAGACATCACACACCCCTGCCGCAAACCTACATTCACTGAGAACCAATCACTTTCCTCTCTTCCTACACGTACACATGCCTTACATCCTCGATAAAAACTTTTCACTGCTTCTAACAACTTGCCTCCCACACCATATATTCTTAATACCTTCCACAGAGCATCTCTATCAACTCTATCATATGCCTTCTCCAGATCCATAAATGCTACATACAAATCCATTTGCTTTTCTAAGTATTTCTCACATACATTCTTCAAAGCAAACACCTGATCCACACATCCTCTACCACTTCTGAAACCGCACTGCTCTTCCCCAATCTGATGCTCTGTACATGCCTTCACCCTCTCAATCAATACCCTCCCATATAATTTACCAGGAATACTCAACAAACTTATACCTCTGTAATTTGAGCACTCACTCTTATCCCCTTTGCCTTTGTACAATGGCACTATGCACGCATTCCGCCAATCCTCAGGCACCTCACCATGAGTCATACATACATTAAATAACCTTACCAACCAGTCAACAATACAGTCACCCCCTTTTTAATAAATTCCACTGCAATACCATCCAAACCTGCTGCCTTGCCGGCTTTCATCTTCCGCAAAGCTTTTACTACCTCTTCTCTGTTTACCAAATCATTTTCCCTAACCCTCTCACTTTGCACACCACCTCGACCAAAACACCCTATATCTGCCACTCTGTCATCAGACACATTCAACAAACCTTCAAAATACTCATTCCATCTCCTTCTCACATCACCGCTACTTGTTATCACCTCCCCATTTACGCCCTTCACTGAAGTTCCCATTTGCTCCCTTGTCTTACGCACCCTATTTACCTCCTTCCAGAACATCTTTTTATTCTCCCTAAAATTTACTGATAGTCTCTCACCCCAACTCTCATTTGCCCTTTTTTTCACCTCTTGCACCTTTCTCTTGACCTCCTGTCTCTTTCTTTTATACTTCTCCCACTCAATTGCATTTTTTCCCTGCAAAAATCGTCCAAATGCCTCTCTCTTCTCTTTCACTAATACTCTTACTTCTTCATCCCACCACTCACTACCCTTTCTAAACAGCCCACCTCCCACTCTTCTCATGCCACAAGCATCTTTGCGCAATCCATCACTGATTCCCTAAATACATCCCATTCCTCCCCCACTCCCCTTACTTCCATTGTTCTCACCTTTTTCCATTCTGTACACAGTCTCTCCTGGTACTTCCCCACACAGGTCTCCTTCCCAAGCTCACTTACTCTCACCACCTTCTTCACCCCAACATTCACTCCTCTTTTCTGAAAACCCATACTAATCTTCACCTTAGCCTCCACAAGATAATGATCAGACATCCCTCCAGTTGCACCTCTCAGCACATTAACATCCAAAAGTCTCTCTTTCGCACGCCTGTCAATTAACACGTAATCCAATAACGCTCTCTGGCCATCTCTCCTACTTACATAAGTATACTTATGTATATCTCGCTTTTTAAACCAGGTATTCCCAATCATCAGTCCTTTTTCAGCACATAAATCTACAAGCTCTTCACCATTTCCATTTACAACACTGAACACCCCATGCATACCAATTATTCCCTCAACTGCCACATTACTCACCTTTGCATTCAAATCACCCATCACTATAACCCGGTCTCGTGCATCAAAACCGCTAACACACTCATTTAGCTGCTCCCAAAACACTTGCCTCTCATGATCTTTCTTCTCATGCCCAGGTGCATATGCACCAATAATCACCCACCTCTCTCCATCAACTTTCAATTTTACCCATATTAATCGAGAATTTACTTTCTTACATTCTATCACATACTCCCACAACTCCTGTTTCAGGAGTATTGCTACTCCTTCCCTTGCTCTTGTCCTCTCACTAACCCCTGACTTCACTCCCCAGACATTTCCAAACCACTCTTCCCCTTTACCCTTGAGCTTCGTTTCACTCAGAGCCAAAACATCCAGGTTCCTTTCCTCAAACATACTACCTATCTCTCCTTTTTTCACATCTTGGTTACATCCACACACATTTAGGCACCCCACTCTGAGCCTTCGAGGAGGATGATCACTCCCCGCGTGACTCCTTCTTCTGTTTCCCATTTTAGAAAGTTAATACAAGGAGGGGAGGATTTCCGGCCCCCCGCTCCCGTCCCCTCTAGTCGCTTTCTACGACACGCGAGGAATACGTGGGAAGTATTCTTTCACCCCTATCCCCAGGGATAATATACATATATATATACATATACACACACACACACACACACACACATATGCACATACACACACACACACACACATACATATATATACATATGAAAAATGTAAGAAACAATTTAGAAAACAAACTTTTAGCTTGAAATGAATGAAAAAAAATGAATGTCACATAATGGTTCAACCTCTGGCTATGGAAAGGAAATGTACAATTTATTCACACAAACGTCAATAGCAGTTCTCATCAATTTCACCACTGTGTCAATAAGCTTCAATGTCTAAGCTACATTTTTCTCCAACTTCACTATTTTCTTGTCAAAAACACCATGCATGAAAACTATCACTCCATTAACACAACTATAAACATTTACTTCCCCTTTAAAAGTTCTGGGGAAGTCTGTCTCGATACACTGCGGCGAGGCGACGCGACGCTGACACAATCACTGTCACAATATCACTTCTGCCTCCTCAAGTCAATCTCTCAGCCACAGTGCAGGCCTTCATCGTCGAAATCGGTCTTCTGGAGGTTACCGTTGTCGATGGGTGTGACCATGTCCTTGCTGGGCAAGTGACATCGCTTCGGGTCCAGTGCGGAGGAGGAGCCTTTCGCAGGGGAGGTTGTAGTACTGGCGCTGAATATGGGTGATCACACCTCCATAACGCAGTTGACGCATGATCTTGTTGAGCTGGTGTGTGGCGAAGCTGTTACGTGTAAAGGCAAAGGCATCGAAGTCCATCCTGACCATGTGTCTGGCCACGTGGAACTTGCATTGCTCTCCGCGGCTCTCGTACCTCTGAGCCCGTCCCACTGCAGAGGTGTACGTGTCTAACAAAGCGTACGTGCCGTCTGCCACCTTACTGAGGAACTGCCAGGAGGTCATAAAGATAATATATTCGCCACGCCAATATTTTCACCTTGATGATATGGGTATCATGATAATATATAGCTTATAACAGAATATGCACGATTTAAAAATGATAATATACCAACTATAAAAATTCACCTTCCCAATAAAGCCAGGGTGACGATATATATAACAAAGGAATGTAACCCAAATTAGAAGATAGCCAAAATGACTTTATTTCATAATGACAAATGCGTCACTATGAAAATTTATTCCCAATGAAAGTATAGCTATCCTGACATTAAAGCCATATTCACTAAATAGTAACATTGAAAACGCATCAAACGACAATGTAGCCACCATGATTGTACAGCCACCATAACAATAATGTTAAAACATAAATCAGTCACTATGATATTAGAGTAAACTTGAAAAACTTTTACAATTACCATAAAAGTATCATGAGAATATAGCATCCATATCAACAAATTTCCCATGGCAATTTAGCCATTATGATAGTATAGTCACAACTACAATATTTTCACTATAACAACAAAGCCACCATGACCATATAATTGATATAACAATATAGTCAACGCAACATTAAAGAAACATTCAGAATATGTTCACAGCGTCAATATAGCCACCTGACAATATAGATACCGTGACAAAATAGTCGCTTTCGGATCATAGGAAACATATAGCCTCTAAAGTATATAGTGTCCAGGAGACAATAGCGTCCAAAACAGAATTTATCAATACTATACAGCCTCCGTGACAGTATAGCCCATAAAACAATGTCAGAACCATGAAAATGTATCTGCCATACCTATATAACTAGTATCAAAATGAAGTCAATATACCAAAATGATCAAAAAAGATATTGCCATTGCTATATAGTTACAATAATCATACATTAATGATGATAATGTAATCACCACTTTCAGATGAGCACCATCACCGTTTAAAAGCAAGACAGACTAAGTTCCATGATGATATGATATCCAGGCACATACACTCAAGATGCCAAATAAGCCGTCATAGAAATATTATCAGGATCATATAATCACAACCAAATATTGGGTAAAGACAAAATACATCTCCAACGATGAAATTGACCGTAGCAATATAGCCATCAACTTGATATAGCGACCAAGATAATGTAGCCATGATGGCGTTATATTGAACACAACAATACACCCGCCATACCAATATCGTCGTCGTTACAATGTAGCTTGCATGAAATATAGTAACCTTCACAATGTAGGTACCATGATACTGTATTCCCATGACAAAATGTCCAAAACAACAGTTGGGCTGCGAACACTGTATAACCATGCTAATCTTGCCATATTTCTTCTATAGCCATCATGGCAATATACCATAAGGAAAAAAAAATACCCACCATAATAAGATAGCTAACTTAACAATATAGCTACTCTGACAAAAAGCCATGATGGCAATATAGTTACCATAAGAATGTAATCTTAACGACAGTATAGCCATCATGACCATAGAGACACGATAACAAGACCTAACCTAACCATGATGACCATAGAGGTAACATGACAATACAGTCTCTATGACAATATTGCCATTAATTTAATAAATCAAATGACAATATAGAAATTATGGCAACACAGTCACCATGACAATATATTCAATAATGCAATAAAATGCTAATAACAAAATGATCAACCATGAAAATATAGCCACCCTGCCACTATGGCTTCCATTGTAATGTAGCCAACATAATATACATTCACCATGACACTAGTGAAAATATAACAATGTAGCATATCATGACAATGTATTCACCTCATAATTTAAACAAAATGAAATAATCGGTTTTATAATGATATATCTCCAAGGGTAAATCAATAACATTAAATAAGCTACAATGAAAATGTAGTCACATGTAGTTATCTTACCAATATAGCCACTAAGAGATTGTAGTCATAATGACAATACATTCACCATGACAGTATACTGTCACTTTAATGATAAAAGTTATCAAGATAAATGTACACTCATGAAAAAAAATATACGTGATTAAAAAAAATGACAATATAAGCAACTATAAAGATCACCTTGCCAAAAATAGCCAAGGTGAAGATTGTAAATCTTCGCAATGTAACCATAATGGAGCAGATAGCCAAAATGACGAATGATCATGATGACAATACTGCTATTACGAAAATATATTCCCCATGACACTATAGCTACAAGGACATTAAATCAATCTTCACAAAAGAGTAACATTTAAAATACAGGAAACGACAAAATATAGCCACCATAACAATGCAGCTATCGTGACATAATGTCACGATATATATCAATCGCCACGCTACTAGAGTCACGTTGATAGTAATCTTTCAAGACTTTATGAAATCATGAAATATAGCCCTCATGTCAACATATTTATTATGACAATTTTAGCCAATTAAAAAAAAAT
>NC_092278.1:7318464-7328696 GCF_036320965.1 Panulirus ornatus | reverse complement strand
CAAGTATAAAAAAACCATAGCATAGACAGAAAAAAAAGTGACATGGATGATATGATATCACATATAACACTTACACTTACAAAAATATCAAAGAACCTCCATGAATATATTGTTCTCATGATCATATATCACAAAATATTGTAGGTAGTGACATAAAATATCCCCAACGACAAAACTAATCACGCAATATAGCCATCAACTGTTATAACGACCCAAGATAATGTAGAGACATTTTATAAGACAATTGCATTACTGCTCCCGTGCCAATGTCGTAACCATGACAATAATTAGCTACCAAAAATATAGTAACAGTTGATAATGAAGCTGCCATGCAAAAAATAATCACGTTGAAAATACCCAAAAGAGAGCCACACGACAAGAGTTTAGCTGCTAGACGATATATCACATGCCAATATCTCTAAAATGTTAGTATAGCCATCATGCAATATTCAACAAAAAATACTCAGCTCAACGCTATCAGCTAAACTTGACAAATATACAACTATGACAATAGTAACATTTTACAGACAGAACGCCACCTCCTTCACTATTTATAAAAAAAATGACAATACCATCATGGCAATATTGGTAATAAACAATATAGCCATCATGGCAATAAGGTAACCAACAATATAGCCATCATGGCAATATTATTACCATAGCAATGTATGCTTAATGGCAATATAGGTCCACATGTCCTTATAGTCACGATGACAATACAACTACTATTACAATACAGAAAACATCAAAATACAGTACTCCTACGACAATATTGCCACTATAAGTCAACAAGTTAAATGACAATATAGGATATTATGGCAACACAATCACATGACAATAAAACTCAGAAATGTTAAATAATCGTCGTTTAAAAATATCCTACCATGAAAAATATAGTCACCCAATGCCACTATGGCTTCCATTACAATGTAGCACAATAACAAAACATTCACCACGACAAGTACTGAACCATAACAATATAGCATAATCATGACAATGATAGTCACTTGATTCCTTAATGAAAATAAAAATCTCGCTTCTATTATTGTATAATAACATCAGGGACAAAAATTTATACCAATAAAAAGCTGCCATGAAACTACAGTCACTAGGTATGACATAAATATCATGAATAAAATGTGACCATGTCCAATATAGCCACTCTGAATTATAGTCATTATGAAAATGTAGTCGCTATTAAAATACTGTCCACCTTAAAGATAAGTTATCAGAATGAATATCGTTTGTGACAAACATATGCAAGAATTAGAAATACAGTATAGCACTATAAAAAAATCACCTTGCACTATAGTCAAGGTGACCATATAACATATAGCAACGTAAGGAAAAAGAGATGATAACCAGAACACGGTAAATTTTCATAATGACAATACTGCAACTATGAAAAATATGCGCCCACGATTCTCCAGCTTCACGACAATAAAGCCATTTCTGCACAAAAAGAGTATATAGAAAAAAAATAACAGACCGACTAAACAGCCAGCAAGACAGTACAGCCAAACCAGACAATAATCTCTCGATATAAATCAGTCCCAGACACTCTCTTAGTGGCTATATGGCTACCATATCTACATGTGACGACATTTTCATTGTTGCTTATTTAATGGTGTTGATTTACCCTTGGAGATATATCATTATGATAACGGATTTTTCATTTTGTTTAAATTATGAGGTGAAATACATCTCATTATAATGCTTATATTGTTATAGTTATTCAGTATGTCATGTGAATGTATTTAACTGGCTACATACAATGGAAAGCATAGTGGCAGTTTGGCTATATTTTCATGGTTTGATCATTTTTGTTTAGAAATCTTATTGTATTTTTGAATATATTGTCAATGGTGAACTGTGTTGCCATAATTTCTATATGGTCAATTTGATTTATTAAAATGATACAATATTGTCATAGAGACGTATTGTCCATATGCCTGTATGGTCATCAAGGTGTCTTGTATCGTGACTCTATGTCCATTGGCGAGGTGTGCGAGCGTACCCATGAAGATTACATCTTTGGTATCTATATTATCATCTTGCTGGCTTTTTTGTCAGTAGCTATATTTTAAGTTAGCTATCTTATATTTTGTGGGTATGAGAGGGGGAGGAATGGGGGGGCTATCGATGGAAGAAATTGCCGGAAGATGGGCTAAGACTGAGAATTTTGCAAGATGGGGAAGCTGGTGAAATAGTGCCGCAGCTAGCCCAACTGTTTTTTTTGGACATTTCTTTCAAGGAATACAGTTAGCATGTACCTACATTGTCAATGTTACATATTTTCATGCAAGCTACTACATTGTAAAGATGACGATATTGGCATTGGCGGGGTGTATTGTTATGTTCAATATAACGCCATCCAGGCTACATTAACTCTTGGTTCGCTATATCAACTTATTGGCTATATTGCTACGGTCATTTCTTGCTGGAATGTATTTTCTCTATACTCTATAATTTGGTTGTGATTATAAGAGTTATGATAATAATTTGTCTATGAAGGCATATTTGGCATCTTGAAATATGTCCTGTCTTGATATCAAATCATCATGTAACTAAGTCTGGTCTGTCTTTAAACGGTGATGGGTGCTTATTGTGAAAATGCGGTTACTTATCATCACTAAAGTATGATTAATGAAACTATAATAGCAATGGCAATACTTTTTTATCTCAATTTGGTATGTTGACTTATTTGATTTTAATTAAATTGGTATGGAGTACATTTTCATGGTCTGACATTGTTTTAAGGGCTATAAACAGTCAAGCGGCTCTATAGTAGAGATACTTTCTGTTTGTTGGACGCTATGTCTCCTGGACACTAATAACTATAGAGGCTATATGTATTCCAATGATCCGAAAGCGCCTATTTTGTCCGGTATACTCTATTGTGGTGGTTTTTATATGACGTTGTGACTTCTCTGAATGTTTCTTTAATGTTGCGTTGACATATATTGTTATAATCAGTTATAGGCCATAGTGCCTTGTTTCTATAGTTGAATATAAATGTAAAGTTTGACTATACTATCATAATGCCTAAATACTCATGGGAAATATATTGATATGGATGCAATAATCTCATGACGACTTTTATGGTAAATGTAAAATTTTTTCAAGTTTACATTAATATCACAGTGATTAATTCAGGTGTAACATAATTGCTATGAGTGGCTGTACAATCATGGTGGTCATATTGTCGTTTGATGCGTTTTCAATGTTACTATCTAGGGAATATCGCTTTAATGTCAGTGTACGCTATACTTTCATTGGGGAACATATTTTCATAGTGACGCAATTGTCATTCTGAAATAAAGTCCATTTTGGCTAAATTCTAATTTGGGTTAATTGCTATGTTATATATATCGTCGCACCTTGGCTATATTTGGAATGTGATTTCTTTTTTTTAGTTGGTATATTGTCATTTTTTAATCGTTTGCATATTCTGTTATATGCGTAGATTAGATAATACCCATATCATTAAGATTTGAAAATTTTGGCATGGCGACTATGCTCTTTTATGATATTCATTAACAATATAGCCACCCTGGCAATTTAGTTACCATATCAATATAATCTTAATGGAATATAACTTCCCTGCCGTTTAGACACGATGACAATACAACCTCCTAGGACAATACAAGAACCCATGACATTACATTATGACAATATAGCCTCTAATTCAACAATATTAAAGGACAGTATAGATATTATGGCAATATGAACCATGACAATATACCACACAAGTGGAATATAATCGACATAACAAATGATTTATTATGAAAATATAGCCACTCTCCTACTATGGCTTCCATTGGATTATAGACAACATTATAATACCATATAACAATATAGTCAAAATCCCAATATATGTTACCAAAATGTTATATTTATTTTGTTAATTGTATCACTTACGACAAAAAATCCCTTGATGTAAAAAAGGGAAAATATCGAAACCTTAAAAAAAGTTTCACTTTGCTTTTTCACCCCAAGGTGGGATAATATTAGGGTTTGAAATGAAAAACAAAATGGAGATGGCCAAAAAAACCCTTTATGATCTTTAATTTTTTTTTAATTTCCCTATGAAAAAAAAATTTTTTCCCCTGCCCACTATGGGTTTAACTGAAATTTAAAGGTATCTTAAGAAAAGCGTAGAAATTTAAAATAAAAAAAAGGTAAAATTTAGCCACCATGACAATGACCCATCTTGACTTTTAATTTTCCCCACGTTTTAACCAATCACCAGGAAAATTTGGAGTCATTGACTTTAAATTTTCCAAGGGACTTTTTTAAAAATCATAAAAATATAGCCTAGGTAAAGGGAAATTTGTTTAGGGCCCTTTTAGCCATTATGAAAATATAGTCCCCGACGAAATTTCTATTCCTATGACAAAAAAGGGCTCCCATAATCATGTAACTGTATGAAAATATTTCAAAGCAAAATGTAGAAACATTTCCCTTATTTCCCCAATGGAAATTTAAAACCCAACGGGAAAAATTTAGATACTGTTAATAATGTGTTTTCGGATATAGCAAAAATATAGACCCCGGGAAAAATTAGTCTTTTTGTAAAAAAAACAGTGACTTAGATGGTTTTATCGTCAGATATGGTCATAACTTTTGGGGCTGCTTTGGGAATTTGGTAGTAACATAAAAAAATTATAAAACGAAATAAAAAGACTTTAAACCTATAGTTACCAAATTTTTAACCCAATCATGATTTTTAAATAGCGGGTTTGGGACATAAAAGAGAAATTAGGTAAAAACCAGGGCCCAATTTAGTGACAGGGATGAGTTTAAATTTTCCTTTAATTTTCCTTCCCTACCACAAAAAATTTTCATGAAAATATTATCAGGGCCATATAATCACAACGTTTGTAAATAATTCCCAAAATATACCCCGAAAGAAAAAAATTAACATAAAAATATGCCCCTCAAGGTTTATATAGCGAAAAAATTTTTGTAGCCAGGACGGCATTATATTGAAAATAAGGGAAAATAACCACCATAAATTTTAGTTCCCTGAAAATATAGTAACCCTTTATAAAGTAGCTACTGATAAAAAAATACAAATTTAAAAAAAAATCCACAACAAAAGGGCTAGCTGCTAAAAATTATTTCCCCTGCCAATATGCCGGAAAAGTTATTATTGTTTTCATTAAAATACCGGGCCCGAAAAAATTTATATACCCTACTGGAAAAATGTGGCTATTTGACAAAAATTGCCCAAATGAAAAAACAGTCACCTTTTATTTTAAAAAAAATGACAAATAGTCAAAAATTTTCCCATATAGTGTTTAAAAAATACAGCCCCTATGGTAATAAGTTAAATAACTAGGGGAAACTTAACGGGCAATGTAGCCAATTGATATATAGTCATTTTACAATACCAACCCCCGTGACAATACAAAAAAATGAAATACGTCTCTAAGAACCCAAAATTTTCCCTCAATTTGACAAATTATATGACAATTTGATTTTCAAGGGAAAAATAGTCCAAAGAAAAAATATCAGAAATGCAAAAATTTAAAAGCCCTGATAAGGGTTATCCTACCATGGGAAAAATTTGCCACCTTTCCATTTTGGTTTTCCCTTGCAATGTAGAAACGTTTAAAAAAAGATTTACCCTGGCAGACTGGAACCATAACAGTATAGCATTCATGGCAATGTAGTCAGCTGATAAATTAATCAAAATGACAATTTCTCTTCAATAATGGTATATCCTCAAGGGCAATATCAACACCATTAAAAAAGCTTCTACGAAAATACGGTCATTATGACATTATAAAATTATAATCATGATTAAAAAACTCACCATGACAATATAGTTATCTTGGCAATATAGCCACTCTGACATTATAGTCATAATGATAATATAGTCGCTATGACAGTATTGTCACAATAAAAGTATAATTATCATGATAATATTTCGCTTATGACAAAGTATGCAAGAGTTGAATAATGACAATATATCACCTATAAAAAGATCACCTTAGCCATATTGGATATATACCATATATAGCCATATATATATATAGCCATATATACATTATAGCAATGTAACTAAAATGAAATGAAAAGATAGCCAAAATGACGGTATGGTCATAATGACAATACTGCCACTATGAAAATATATTCCCCATGACACTATAGCTACACTGACAACAAAGCCATATTCACAAAAGAGCAACATTAAAAATACAGCAAACGAGAATATACCCACCATCATAGATCAGCACCTTTGAAAAATGTCACGATAAAAATTCCACCATGTCATTAGTCACCTTGATAATAAACTTACAATGACTCTAAAATATCAGGGAAAATTATCCTCCATGTCAACATGTCTGCCATGATAATCTGGCCTTTATGATAATATAGTCATGAAGGCAATTTATTCATATGAAATGTAGCCACAGTGATCATAAAACTGATGTGAAAATACAGTCAAAGAAGCAAAAAAGATATATATAAATCATATTAACTATGGCAGTATAACTACTTGACAATATAGATACTGTGACAAATAGTCGTTTTTGAATCAGGCAAGCATATAGCCGGCAGGGACAACATAGTCTATATGACAAAATAGTGACCAAGACAGGATGTATCACTATAATATAGACACCTTGACAGTATAGACCATAAAACAATGTAACAATCATGAAACTGTTCCTGCCAAAACATTATAGATGTCATGAAATTTTAGTCAACATGACAAAATTATCATAATGAAAATTTTCGGCATTACAATATAGTTACCAAAATTTTAGACCACTCATGATCATATAATCAGAGGTTGCATAAACAATACAGTATAAAAGCATGACAGTATAAGTAAATGATGATATGATATCAATACACTTACACTTACAATCCCAAAAGAAGCGGCCATGAATATCTTGTTATCATGATCATTAATCACAACAATATTGTAGGTAGTGAAAAATTTACATCCCCAAGGGACAAAATTAATCTTACAATATGGGGCATCAACTTTTATAGCTCCCAAGATAATGTAGCGAGCATTGTATTAAGAATTACAATACAGCCACCGTGCCATGTCGTCACCATAACAATATAGGGTACCATGAAAATATAGTAACGTTATAATGTAGCTGCCCTGGCAAAATATCAAGATAGAAAATACCAAAAGATAGCCCACAACAAAAGTTTAGTGCTAAGACGATTATCACCATGCCAATTTTCTCTAAAAAAAGTTAGTATAGGCATCAGGGGAATATATCAACAGAATAAATATCATCACAACGATATAGCTAATTGACAGTATACTACTTGACAAAATAGGTAACATTAAAAGACAGCCACCTCCTCGAATATATAAAAAAAAAAGTGGCAAATAGCTATCATGACAATATGGTAACTAAACAATATAGCCATCATGACAATATGGTAACCAAACAATATAGCCCTCATGGCAATATGATTTTCCCTAGCAATGTATTCTTAATGGCAATATAGTCACCATGTCCTTATAGTCCCCGATGACAAAAACAAATACCATGACAAAATAAGAAAACTCAAAATACAGTCTCTAAGACAATATTGCCACTAATTCAAGAAGTTAAATTACAATATAGATATTATGGCAACACAATCCCGATGACAAAAATACTCAGAAATGTTATATATATCGTCATATAAAAATGATCCCACCATGGGAAAAATTTGTCACCCTGCCACTATGGCTTCCATTACAATATACCACAATAACAAAACATTCACCCCGACAGTACTGAAACCATAAAAAATATAGCATATCATGACAATGTAGTCACTTGATCATTCAATGAAAAAGAAAAATTTCACTTTCTTTATGGTTAACCTCAGGGACAAAATTTTTATACACCCTTAAAGAGCTGCCCTGAAAATACAGTCACTATACATAAATATTTATGATAAAAAAGTGGGCCATGGATATAGCCACTCTGAGATTATAGTCATTATGATATTATAGTCGTATTAAAATTACTGTCACCGTAATAATAAAGTTATCAAAATGATATATCGCTTGTGACAAAATATACATGATTGAAAAAGGACAGTATAGCACCCATAAAAAAGATCACCTTGTCACTATAGTGAAGGTGACGATATATACATCATAGCAACGTAAAGGAAAAGAGATGATAACCAGAACGACGGTATCTTCATAATGACAATACTGCAACTATGAAAATATGTTCCCCACGATTCTGCAGCTTCACTGACAATGAAGCCATCTTCACAAAAAGAGTACTATTGAAAAAAAAAAGAAAAACGACAAGCTTATCAAGACAGTAAACCCACCATGACAATAATCTCTGGATATAAATCAATCGCCAGGACATTAGCGTCACCTTGATAATGAATATATAATGAGTAAATGAACATCATGAAAATATAGCGTCCATATAAATATATTTGTCGGGAAAATATAGCCTCCATATGAATATCTTTAAAGTAACAGCTTCGCCATTCTGATAATATAGTCAAGACGCTAATATATTCACCAAAACCCAAAAAAGCCACCATGATCACATAAATATATGACAATATAGTCAACGCAAAAATAAACACATTTGTAAATTATATCCACTCTGACAATACAGTCACATGAAAATATAGATTCTGTGACAAAATACTCATTTTTGGATCATAGCAAACATATAGCGTCCAAGAGAATATAGTCTCGATGACAAAATAGCGAAGGAGACAGGATTTTTCATAACAAAACAGTCACCTTGAAGGTATACCCAATAAAACAGTGGAAAACCCATGAAAATGTAATACCATAACAAATAGCTTACATGAAAATATTAGTTACTATGAAAAATTATTACAATGAAATACAAACGATATCACATTAGGGTTTTCGATAATCATATACCAAATCATGATCATATAAGATAAAACCTTCAAAACAAAGCAAGGGTAGCGACAACGCAGGGGGGAATAGCTACAACCTAGCTCTGAAAGACGACAGCAGCTCCGTACACGTCGTTAGCTGGTGCGCGACTGTCATCTGGTGACTACATTGTCATATGCTTAATTGTCATGGTTTCAGTACTGTCGTAGTGAATATATTATTATGTTAGCTATATTGCGGTGACAGGGTGGCTAAATTTTCATGGTAGGATAATTTTCTTATCGCGATAATTTTGTATTTGTGATAATACTGTCATGGTGACTGTGTTCCAGTAATATCTATATTATCATTTAATTTGTTGAAGCGATTGCAATATTGTCGTAGAGACCCTAATGTCATGTTGCCTGTATTGTCATGATGGATGCATGGCATCTTGACTATATAGTCATGTTGGTTATATTCCAGTTATGATTACATGGTTATGGTAACTATATTGCCATGATGACTATATTGATAGGTGACTACATTGCCATTATAGCTATTTTTCATTTTTGTTATATTGTAAGGAGGTGACTGTCTTTTCATATGAATATATTATCAGAGTAGCTATTGTTTAAGTTAGCTATATCATTGTGGTGCTTATATTCTTTTTCTGGTGGTATATTGCCATGATGCCTAGACTAACATTTTAGCGATATTGGCATGGTGAAATATGTCTTAGCAAAATAAACTGTTATTGTTGATATGTTCCATGGGGTTTTATTAAACATAGTAGCTCATTGTCAATGTTACTATATTTTTCATGGTAGCTCCATTGTCATGGTGGGCGATATTGCCAAATTTTGGCTGTATTGTTATTTTCAATATAATGCCATCCTAACTACATCATCTTGTCGCTATATTTACTTGCTGGTATATTGTTATGGTTTTAATTTTGTCGTTGGGGATATATTTTGTCATTAACTACAATTTTGTTTTATTTATATAATCATGATAACAATATTTTCATGGCGGCTTATTTGGTAATGTAGCTCAAATGTATGGAATCATATTATTTGTCACTATATTGTCATGGTTTTTATACTGTGATTGGTGTTTTGTCAGCCTCCCTGTTTATATTATCATGTTGATAAATGATTATGGTAACTAACTTGTAATGGCGATTATATTTCATTGTGAACCCTTTTGTCATGTTGCCTGCATTTTCATGGTACCTTATGTTATGGCAGGTACATAAGTTAGCTATATCATTGTGGTTGCTTATATTCTTTTTTGGTGGTATATTGCCATGATGCCTAACTAACAATTTGGCGATTTTTGGCATGGTGGGAAATGTGTCTTTGCAAATAAACTGTTA
>NC_092278.1:7279061-7318364 GCF_036320965.1 Panulirus ornatus | reverse complement strand
TCATGTTGGTTATATTCTAGTTATGATTACATGGTTATGGTAACTATATTGCCATGGTGACTATATTGATAGGTGACTACATTGCCATGATAGCAATTTTTCATTTTTGTTGTACTGTAAGGAGATGATTGTCTTTTCATATTGAATATATTATCAGGGTAGCTATATTGTTAAGTTAGCTATATCATTGTGGTGCTTATTTTCTTTTTCTGGTGGTATATTGCCATGATGCCTAGACTAACATTTTGGCGATATTGGCATGGTGATATAGTGTCTTAGCAAATTAACTGTTATTGTGGATATGTTCCATGGCATTTTATTATCATAGTAGCTACATTGTCAATGTTACTATATTTTCATGGTAGCTCCATTGTCATGGTGACGATATTGCCATTGTGGCTGTATTGTTATTTTCTAAATAATGCCATCCTAACTACATTATCTTGGTCGCTATATTTACTTGCTAGCTATATTGCTATGGTTAATTTTGTCGTTGGGGGTATATTTTGTCATTAACTACAATATTGTTTTAATCATATGATCATGATAACAATATTTTCATGGCGGCTTATTTGGTAATGTGAGTGTCAGTGTATGGATAACATATTATCATGTCACTATATTGTCATGGTTTTTATACTGTGATGGTGTTTATGTCAACCTCCTGATGATATTATCATGATTGATATATGATTATGGTAACTAAATTGTAATGGCGATTATATTTCATTGTGACAATTTTGTCATGTTGCCTGCATTTTCATGGTAGCTATATTGTTATGGCAGGTACATTTTTATTATTGTTTCATTGTTTTATCGGCTCTACTGTCAAGGTGACTATATCTTAATTAAAAATCTTGTCTTGGTCGCTATTTTCTCATGGACACTATATTGCCCTGGAGCCTATATGTTTGCTATGATCCGAAAGAGACTATTTTGTCACAGCATCAATATTGTCAGGTGCTTATATTGCCATACTGAATATAAATTGAAGGCTTCCTTATTGTTGCGTTGACTGTATTGTCATATCACTTATATGATCATGGCTATATTGTTATAGTGAATATATTGCCGTCTTGACAATATTATCATATTAGCTAAATTGTCTTGGTAAGTATGTTGACATGGAAGCCTTATTTTCATGATGTTTATATAGTCAGTGAAATATATCGTGACATTATTGTCATAGTGGCTGTACTTTCATGGTGGCTATATAGTCGTTTGCTGTATTTTCATTGTTACTCTTTTGTGATTATTGCTTTATTGTCATTGTAGCTATAGTGTCATGGGGGATATATTTTCATAGCAGCAGTATTGTCATTATGAACATACCGTAATTTTGGCTATCAACTCATTTTGGTTATATTGCGAAGATTTACATATCGTCACCTTGGCTATATCGTCAAGGTGATCTCTTTTATAGTTGCTATATTGTCATATTTTTTAGTCATGCATATTTTTTCATAAGCGATACATTATCGTGATAACTTTACTATTAAGATAATAATATACTGTCATTGTGACAATGTTGACATTATGACTATAATCTCTTAGTGGCTATATTGCTAAGATAACTATGCTGTCATGGTGACTATTTCATGATGATGGTTATAATGACAGTTTGACAGCATTTTCATTGTAGCATATATAATGGTGTTGATTTTGCCCTTGAAGATATATTATAAAAACGAAAATTTACCTTATTTCTAAATTATCATGTGAACATACTGCCATGATATGCGATATTGTTATAGTTTCAGTACTGTCATGTTTAATGTATATTATGTTGGTTACATTAAATTAAAGTCATAGTGGTAGGGTAACTATATTTTCATGGTTGGATCATTTTGTTATGACGATTTTATTGTATTTTTGAGTATACTCTCATGGTTACTGTGTTACCGTAATTTCTATATTTTCCTGCACTCTACATATCCTGAAATCTATATTGTCATATCAGTTATATGATCATGGTAGCTTTATTGTCATAGTGAATATGAGCTTTATTGTCATAGAGAATATCTTGTCGTCGTGACTATATTATCATAATGGCTAAAGTGTTATAGTATATATGTTGACATGAGGGCTATATTTTCATGATATTCATAAAGTCATTGAAAGATTACTATCAAGGTGTCTCTAATAGCCTGGGATTGATGTTTATCGTGACATTATTGTCACGGTAGCTGTATTGTCATGGTGACTATATTGTCGTTTCCTTCATTTTCAATGTTACACTTTTGTGAAGATTGCTTTATTGTCATTGTAGCTATAGTGTCATGGGGAATATATTTTCGTAGTAGCAGTATTGTCATTATGAAGATATCGTCATTTTGGCTATTTGCTCATTTTGGTTACATTGCGAAGATTTATATATCGGCACCTTGGCTATATTGGCAAGGTGATCTCTTTATAGTTGCTATATTGTTATTTTTTTAATCATGCATATTTTTTTCATGAATTGATACATTATCTTGATAACTATATCATTAAAGTGACAGTATATTCTGAAGGTGACTATATTGTCATTATGACTTTAATTTCTTAGTGGCTCTATTGCTAAGATATCTACATGTTACTACATTTTCATTGTCGCTTATTTAATGGTGTTGATTTACCCTTGGAGATATATCATTATAAAAACGTATATTTATTTTCTTTAAATTTTGAGGTGAATGCATTGTCAAGATATGCTATATTGTTATAGTTTCAGTACTGTCATGGTGAATGTATATTATTTTGGCTACATTACAATATAAGCCATAGTGGTAGGGTGGCTATATTTTCATGGTTTGATCATTTTGTTATAAGAATTTTATTGTATTTTTGAATATCTTGTCTTGTTGACTGTGTTGCCATAATTTCTATATTGTCATTTGAGTTATTAAATTGATGGCAATATTGTCATAGAGACTGTATTGTCATGTTGCCTGTATGGTCATCATGGTTTTCTTGTTATCGTGACTCTATGGTCATGATGGCTATACTGCCATAAAGATTACATTCTTATGGTAACTATATTGCCATCATGGCTTTTTGTCAGAGTAGCTATATTGTTAAGTTAGCTATCTTATTGTGGTGGGTATTTTTTTTCCTTTTGGTATATTGCCATGATGGCTATACTAGAATTTTGACAAGGTTAGCATAGTGATATAGTGTTCGCAGCCCAACTGTATTCTTGGGAATAAATTATCATGGTACCTACATTGTCAAGGTTACTATATTTCATGCAAGGTACATTGTAAAGAAGACGATATTGGCATAGCGGGTGTATTGTTATGTTCAATATAACGCCATCTTGGCTACATTATCTTGGTCGCAATATCAACTTGAAGGATATATTGTTACGGTCAGTTTCATCGTTGGGGATGTATTTTGTCTTTACCTACAATTTGGTTGTGATTATATGATCATGATGATATTTCTATGACGGCTTATTAGGCATCTTGAGTGTATCTGTCTGGATATCTTATCATCATGTAACTTAGACTGTCATGCTTTTAAACGGTGATGGTGCTTATGTGTAAATGCTGATTACATTATCATTATTAATGTATGATTATTGTAACTATATAGCAATGGCAATATCTTTTTGATCATTTTGGTTGATTGACTTCATTTTGATAATAGTTATATTGGTATGGCAGGTAAATTTTCATGGTTCTGACATTGTTTTAAGGGCTATACTGTCAAGGCGGCTGTAGAGTATTGATAAATTCTCTTTTGGACTATATTGTCTCCTGGACACTATATACTTTAGAGGCTATATGTTTCCTATGATCCGAAAGCGACTATTTTGTCACGGTATCTATATTGTCAGGTGGCTATATTGATGTTGTCAACATATTCTGAATGTTTCTTTAATGTTGCGTTGACTATATTATTATATCAGTTATATGGCCATGGTGGCTTTGTTGTAATAGTGAATATATTGTAGTTGTGACTATACTATCATAATGGCTAAATTGTCATGGGAAATATGTTGATATGGATGCTACATTCTCATGATACTTTTATGGTAATTGTAAAAAAAATTTCAAGTTTACTCTAATCCCACAGTGATTTATTTATGTTGTAACATTATTGCTATGGTGCCTGTACAATCATGGTGGCTATATTGTCGTTTGATGCATTTTCAATATTACTATTTAGTGAATATGGCTTTAATGTCAGTATAGCTATATTTCATTGGGAACAAATTTTCATAGTGACGCAATTGTCATTATGAAATAAAGGCATTTTGGTATATTGTAATTTGGGTTATATTGCTATGTTATATATATCGTCACCTTGGCTATATTGGGAAGGTGATTTTTTTATAGGTCTTATATTGTCATTTTTTAATCGTGCACATTCTGTTATAAGCGATATATTATCATGATACCCATATCATTAAGGTGAAAATATTGGCATGGCAACTATATTATCTTTATGATTGTAATCTTATGATAACAATATAGGGTCCCTGAAATATAGGCAACATGAAAAGACAATCACCCCTTTGTAATATAACAATAAATAACAAATAGCCATCATGGTAATATATTCATTTAACAATATAGCCACCATGACACGATATAACGATATATCACGATATAACTCCATCACCAGGACAATAGAGTCACCTTGGCAGTAATCTTACAATGACTTTATAAATATCATGAAAATATAGCCCCTATGTCAAGATATTTGCTATGACAATTTAGCCATTATGAAAACGTAGTCACGACGAGAATATATTCACTATGACAGTAAAGCTACCATGACATGATCATATAACTGATATGCAAATATAATCAAAGCAAAAATATAGAAATATTCAACTTATATTCACAATGGCAATATAACGACCTGACAATATAGATACTGTTAATAGATAGTCGTTTTCGGATCATAGCAAAAATATAGGATTCAGGACAATATAGTCTCTGCGAAAGAACAGTGACTCATATAGGATTTATCATTATGATGTGGTCACAACATTATAGTTGTCATGGAATTGTAGTCAACATGACAAAAATATGACAATGAAATAAAACGACATTACAATATAGTTACCATAATCATACACCAATCATGATTATATAATCAGCATGTTGGCATAAACAAGATCATACTGTAAAAACCATGACAATTTAAGTGACATGATGAGATGATATCCATTCACTTACACTTACAATACCACAAACGTTTTCAAGAAAATATTATCATGATCATATAATCACAACAGTATTGTCACAAATTACAAAATATATCCCGAAAGACAAAATTAACAATAACAATATACCATCAAGTTGATATAACGACCAAGATAATGTAGCTAGGATGGCATTATATTGAGAGTAAGAATACAACCACCATGCCAATATCTTCACCATGACAATGTAGCTACCATAAAAATATAGTAACCTTGGCTATGTAGCTACCATGATAAATAATACAATTGAAAAATATCCACAACAAGAGTTTAGCTGTTAAAACACTATATCGCCATGTCAATATCGCCAAAATGTTATTATTGCGATCATGATAATATACCGCTAGGAAACAAATATATATACCCAACACTCGACAATATAGCTATTCTGATAACATTGCTAACATGAAACGACAGTCAGCTCCTTGTTATATAACAAAAACGACAAATAGCCATCATGGCGATATAGTGATTTAACAACACAGCCACTATGGTAATATAGTTACCATAACAATGTGATCTTAACGACAATGTAACCAACATGACTATACAGTCACGTTGACAATACAACCACCGTTACAATACAGATATCATAACAGTACCGTCTCTAAGACAATATTGCCATCAATTTGACAAATTATATGACAATATAGATGTTATGGCAACATAGTCACCATGACAATATACTCAGAATGCAATATAATCGCCATAATAAAACTATCCTACCATGAAAATATAGCCACATAGAATTTTGGTTTCCATTGCAATGTAGAAACAGTAATAAAAGATTTACCATGACAGTTCTGAAAATATAACAAGGGCAATATCAACACCATTAAAAAAGGCTTCTACGAAAATACAGTCATTATGACATTATAAAAATCATGATAAAAAAGGCACCATGACAATATAGTTATCTTGGCAATATAGCCACTGTGACATTATAGTCATAATGATAATGTTGTCGCTATGACAATATTGTCACCATAAAGATATAATTATCATGATAATATTTCGCTTATGACAAAGTATGCAAGAGTTAAATAATGACAATATATCATCTATAAAAAGATCACCTTGCCAATATAGCTAAGGTGACGATATATACATTATAGCAATGTAAGTAAAACGAAAAGATAGCCAAAATGACGATATGGTCATAATAACAATAATGCCACTATGAAAATATGTTCCCCATGACAGTATAGTTACACTGACAACAAAGCCATATTCACAAAAGAGCAACATTGAAAATGCAACAAACGAGAATATAGCCACCATCATACACAGCCACAATGATAATAATGTCACGATACAATCATCAACAGGTTATTAGTCACCTTGATAATAAACGTACAATGACTCTATAAATATCATGAAAATATAGCTTCCATGTCAACATGTATGCCATGATAATCTGACGATTATGATAATATTGTCATGACGGCAATTTATTCACTATAACAATATAGCCACAGTGATCATATAACTGATGTGAAAATACAGTCAAAGAAGCAAAAAGGAAATATACAAATCATATTCACTATGGCAGTATAACTACATGACAGTATAGATACTGTAACAAATAGTCGCTTTTGAATCATAGCAAACATATAGCCGGAAGGACAGCATAGTCTCTATGACAAAATAGCGTCCAAGACAGGATATATCATTATAATATAGACACCTTGACAGTATAGACCATAAAGCAATGCAACAATCATGAAATTGTAACTGCCAAAACCTTATAGATGTCATGAAATTTTAGTCAACATGACAAAATTATCATAATGAAATATCATCCGCATTACAATATAGTTGCAATAATCATAGACCAATCATGGTCATATAATCAGCAGATTGACATAAACAATATCACAGTATAAAAACCATGATAGTATAAGTGACATGATGATATGATATCCATTTACTTACACTTACAATACCAAAGAAGCCGCCCTGAATATATTGTTATCATGATCATATAATCACAACAATATTGTAGGTAGTGACAAATATATCCCCAACGACAAAATTAATTATACCAATATAGCCATCAACTTGTTATAGCAACCAAGATAATGTAGAGAGCATTGTATTGTGAATTACAATACAGCCACCGTGCCAATGTCGTCACCATGACAATATAGCTACCATGAAATATAGTAACGTTGATAATGTTGCTGCCATGGCAAAATATTCAAGATAGAAAATACCCAAAAGATAGCCACAACAAGAGTTAAGCTGCTAAGACGATATATCACCATGCCAATATCTCTATAATGTTAGTATAGCCCTCATGGCAATATATCAACAGAAAAAATACTTATCAGAACGATAGAGCTAACTTGACAATATACTACTTTGAAAATATAGGTAACATTACAGGACAGCCACCTCCTTCAAATATATACAAAAGAAAAAATGACAAATAGCCATCATGGCAATATGGTAACTAAACAATATAGCCATCATGGCAATATGGTAACCAAACAATATAGCCATCATGGCAATATGATTACCATAGCAATGTATTCTTAATGGCAATATAGTCACCATGTACTTATAGTCACGATGACAATACAACTACCATGACAATACAGAAACATCAAAATACAGTCTCTAAGACAATATTGCCTCTAATTCAACAAGTTAAATGACAATATAGATATTATAGCAACACAATCACGGTGACAATATACTCAGAAATGTTATATAATCGTAATAATAAAATGATCCTACCATTAAAATATAGTCACCCTGCCGCTATGGCTTCCATTACAATATATCCACAATAACAAAACATTCACCACGACAGTACTGAAACCATAACAATATAGCATATCATGACAATGTAGTCACTTTATCATTTAATGAAAAAGAAAAATTTCGCTTCTATTATGGTATAACCTCAGGGACAAAATTTTATACACCCTTAAAAAGCTGCCATGAAAATACAATCACTATGACATAAGTATCATGATAAATTAGTGACCATGGCAATATAGGCACTCTGAGATTATAGTCATTATGACAATATAGTCGCTATTAAAATACTCTCACCTTAATGATAAAGTTATCAAAATCATATATCGCTTGTGACAAAATATGCATGATTAGAAAATGACAGTATAGCACCTATAAAAAAGATCACCTTGCCACTATAGTCAAGGTGACCATATATACATCATAGCAACGGAAAGAAAAAGAGATGATAACCAGAACGACAGTATGTTCATAATGACAATACTGCAACTATGAAAATATGTTCCCTACGATTCTCCAGCTTCACTGACAATAAAGCCATCTTCACGAAAAGAGCACTATTGAAAAATAGCAAACGAATATACAGCCATCAAGACAGTACAGCCACCATGACAATAATCTCCCGATATAAATCAATCGCCAGGACATTAGCGTCACCTTGAAAATGAATATACAAAGAGTACATGAACATCATGAAAATATAGCGTCCATATAGATATATTTGTAGTGAAAATATAGCCCCCATATGAATATCTTTAAAGTGACAGTTTCGCCATTCTGATAATATAGTCAAGACGCTAATATATTCACCATAACAATAAAGCCACCATGATCACATAAAAGATATGACAATATAGTCAACGCAACAATAAACACATTTATAAATTATATCTACTCTGAGAATATAGCCATATGAAAATATAGATGCTGCGACAAAATAGTCATTTTTGGATCATAGCAAACATATAGCGTCCAAGAAAATATAGTGTCTATGACAAAATAGCGAAGAAGACATGATTTATCATCACAACACAGTCACCTTGACAGTATAGCCAATAAAACAGTGGAACAACCATTAAAATGTACCTAACATAACAATATAGCTTACATGAAAATATTGTTACTATGACAAATTCATTGCAAAGAAAAACAAACGATATCACATTATGGTTTCGATAATCATACACCAATTATGATCATATAAGATAAAATCTTCAAAACAAAGCAAGGGTAGCGACAACGCAAGGAGGAATAGCTACAACCTATCTCTGAAAGACGACAGCAGCTCCGTCGACGTCGGTAGCTGGTGCGCGACATTCATTAGGTGACTACATTGTCATGATATGCTATATTGTCATGGTTTCAGTACTGTCGTAGTGAATGTATTATTATGTTAGCTATATTGCAGTGGCAGGGTGGCTAAATTTTCATGGTAGGATAATTCTATTATCGCGGTTATATTGCATTTGTGATAATACTGTTACGGTGACTGTGTTCCAGTAATATCTATATTATCATTTACTTTGTTGAAGCGATTGCAATATTGTCGTAGAGACTCTTATGTCATGTTGCCTGTATTGTCATGATGGTTGCATGTCATCCTGACTATATAGTCATGTTGGTTATATTCCAGTTATGATTACATGGTTATGGTAACTATATATTGCCATGGTGACTATATTGATAGGTGACTACTTTGCCATGATAGCTATTTTTCATTTTTGTTGTACTGTAAGGAGGTGACTGTCTTTTCATATTGAATATATTATCAGGGTTTTATATTGTTAAGTTAGCTATATCACTGTGGTGCTTATTTTCTTTTTCTGGTGGTATATTGCCATGATACGTAGACTAACATTTTGGCGATATTGGCATGGTGATATAGTGTCTTAGCAAATAAACTGTTATTGTTGATATGTTCCATGGGATATTATTATCATAGTAACTACATTATCAATGTTACTATATTTTCATGGTAGCTCCAATGTAATGGTGACGATATTGCCATTGTGGCTGTATTGTTATTTTCAATATAATGCCATCCTAACTACATTATCTTGGTCGCTATATTTACTTGCTAGCTATATTGCTATGGTTAATTTTGTCGTTGGGGATATATTTTGTCATTATCTACAATTTTCTTTTAATCATATGATCATGATAACAATATTTTCATGGCGGCTTATTTGATAATGTGAGTGCAAGTGTATGGATATCATATTATCATGTCACTATATTGTCATGGTTTTTATACTGTGATGGTGTTTATGTCAACCTCCTGATGATATTATCATGATTGATATATGATTATGGTAACTAAATTGTAATGGCGATTATATTTCATTGTGAAAATTTTGTCCTGTTACCTGCATTTTCATGGTAGCTATATTGTTATGGCAGGTACATTTTCGTTGTTGTTTCATTGTTTTATCGGCTATACTGTCAAGGTGACTATATCTTAATTAAAAATCTTGTCTTGGTCGCTATTTTGTCATGGACAGTATATTGTCCTGGAGCCTATATGTTTGCTATAATCCGAAAGAGACTATTTTGTAACAGCATCAATATTGTCAGGTGCTTATATTGCCATAATGAATATAATTTGAAGGCTTCCTTATTGTTGCGTTGACTGTATTGTCATATCACTTATATGATCATGGCCATATTGTTATAGTGAATATCTTGCCGTCTTGACTATATTATCATATTGGCTAAATTGTCATGGTAAGTATGTTGACATGGAAGCCTTATTTTCATGATGTTTATATAGTCAGTGAGTTATATCGTAACATTATTGTCATAGTGGCTGTACTTTCATGGTGGCTATATAGTCGTTTGCTGTATTTTAATTGTTACTCTTTTGTGAAGATTGCTTTATTGTCATTGTAGCTATAGATTCATGGGGGATATATTTTCATAGCAGCGGTATTGTCATTATGAGTATACCAGCATTTTGGCTATCTACTCATTTTGGTTATATTGCGAAGATTTACATATCATCACCTTGGCTATATTGTCAAGGTGATCTCTTTTATAATTCCTATATTGTCTTGTTTTTTAGTCATGCATATTTTTTCATAAGCGATACATTATCGTGATAACTTTACTATTAAGGTGACAGTATATTGTCATTGTGACAATGTTAACATTATGACTATAATCTCTTAGTGGCTATATTGCTAAGATAACTATACTGTCATGGTGACTATTTCATGATGATGTTTATATTTACAGTTTGACAGCATTTTCATTGTTGCATATATAATGGTGTTGATTTTGCCCTTGAAGATACATTATAAAAACGAAAATTTCCTTATTTTTAAATTATCATGTGAAAATATTGCCATGATATGCGATATTGTTATAGTTTCAGTACTGTCATGTTTAATGTATATTATGTTGGTTACATTACAATTAAAGTCATAGTGGCAGGGTAACTATATTTTCATGGTTGGATCATTTTGGTATGACGATTTTATTGTATTTATGAGTATGTTCTCATGGTTACTGTGTTGCTGTAATTTCTATATTGTCCTGGACACTACATATCCTGAAATCTATATTGTCATATCAGTTACATGATCATGGTAGCTTTATTGTAATAGTGAATATCAGCTTTATTGTCATAGTGAATATGTTGTCGTCGTGACTATATTATCATAAAGGCTAAATTGTCATAGGAAATATGTTGACATGAGGGCTATATTTTCATGATATTCATAAAGTCATTGAAAGATTTCTATCAAGGTGACTCTAATAGCCTGGAGATTGATATATATCGTGACATTATTGTCACGATAGCTGCATTGTCATGGTGGCTATATTGTCGTTTCCTTTATTTTCAATGTTACTCTTTTGTGAAGATTGCTTTATTGTCATTGTAGCTATAGTGTCATGGGGAATATATTTTCGTTGTAGCAGTATTGTCATTATGAACATATCGTCATTTTGGCTATCTGCTCATTTTGGTTACATTGCGAAGATTTACATATCGGCACCTTGGCTATATTGGCAAGGTGATCTATTTATAGTTGCTATGTTGACATTTTTTAATCATGTATATTTTTTCATGATTGATACATTATCTTGATAACTTTATCATTAAAGTGACAGTATATTGTCAAGGAGACTATATTGTCATTATGACTTCAATTTCTTAGTGGCTTTATAGCTAAGATAACTACATGTCACTACATTTTCATTGTAGCTTATTTAATGGTGTTGATTTACCCCTGGAGATATATCATTATAAAAACAGTTATTTCAATTAGTTTAAATTATGAGGTGAATGCATTGTCATGATATGCTATATTATTATAGTTTCAGTACTGTCATGGTGAATGTATATTATATTGGCTACATTACAATGGAAGTCATAGTGGCAGGGTGGCTATATTTTCATGGTTTGATCATTTTGTTATAAGAATTTTATTGCATTTTTGAATATATTGTCATGGTGACTGTGTTGCCATAATTTCTATATTGTCATTTGATCTATTAAATTGATGGCAATATTGTCATAGAGACTGTATTGTTATGTTTCCTGTATGGTCATCATGGTTTTCTTGTCATTGTGACTCTATGGTCATGATGGCTATATTGCCATTAAGATTACATTCTTATGGTAACTATATTGCCATTATGGCTTTTTGTCAGAGTAGCTATATTGTTAAGTTAGCTACCTTATTGTGGTGGGTATTTTTTTTCCTTTTGGTATATTGCCATAATGGCTATACTAGAATTTTCACAAGGTTAGCATGGTGATATAGTTTTCGCAGCCCAACTGTATTCATGGGAATACATTATCATAGTACCTACATTGTCAAGGTTACTCTATTTCATGCAAGCTACATTGTAAAGAAGACGATATTGGCATAGCGGGTGTATTGTTATGTTCAATATAACGCCATCCTGGCTACATTATCTTGGTCGCAATATCAACTTGAAGGATATATTGCTACGGTCAATTTTATCGTTGGGGATGTATTTTGTCGTTACCTACAATTTGGTTGTGATTATATGATCATGATGATATTTCTATGACGGCTTATTAGGCTTCTTGAGTGTATCTGTCTGGATATCTTATCATCATGTAACTTAGACTGTCATGCTTTTAAACGGTGATGGTGCTTATGTGTAAATGCTGATTACATTATCATTATTAATGTATGATTATTGTAACTATATAGCAATGGCAATATCTTTTTTGATCATTTTGGTATGTTGACTTCGTTTTGATGTTTCTGACATTGTTTTATGGGCTATACCGTCAAGGCGGCTGTAGAGTATTGATAAATTCTCTTTTGGACGCTATGGTCTCCTGGACACTATATACTTTGGAGGCTATATGTTTCCTATGATCCGAAAGCGACTATTTTGTCACTCTATCTATATTGTCAGGTGGCTATATTGATGTTGTCAACATATTCTGAATGTTTCTTTAATGTTGCGTTGACTATATTATTATATCAGTTATATGGCCATGGTGGCTTTGTTGTTATAGTGAATATATTGTAGTTTTGACTATACTATCATAATGGCTAAATTGTCATGGGAAATATGTTGATATGGAGGCAACATTCTCATGATACTTTTATGGTAATTGTAAAAAAATTTTCAAGTTTACTCTAATACCACAGTGATTGATTCATGTTGTAACATTATTGTTATGGTGGCTGTACAATCATGGTGGCTATATTGTCGTTTGATGCATTTTCAATGTTACTATTTAGTGACTATGGCTTTAATGTCAGTATGCTATATTTCATTGGGAACAAATTTTCATAGTGACGCAATTGTCATTTTGAAATAAAGTCATTTTGGCTATCTTCTAATTTGGGTTATATTGCTATGTTATATATATCGTCACCTTGGCTATATTGTTAAGGTGATTTTTTCTATAGGTCGTATATTGTCGTATATTGCACATTCTGATATAAGCGATATGTTATCATGATACCCATATCATTAAGGTGAAAATATTGGCATGGCAACTATATTGTCTTTATGATTGTAATCTTATGATAACAATATAGGTTCCCTCATATATAGGCAGCATGAAAAGACAATCACCCCTTTGTAATATAACAAAAAATAACAAATAGCCATCATGGTAATATATTCATTTAACAATATAGCCACCATGACAATACAATACAATATTTTCTGGGGTAAACCATGGAAAGCTGTGTAGGTATGTATATTTGCGTGTGTGGACGTATGTATATACATGTGTATGGGGGTGGGTTGGGCCATTTCTTTCGTCTGTTTCCTTGCGCTACCTCGCAAACGCGGGAGACAGCGACAAAGCAAAAAAAAAAAAAAATGACAATACAGCCATCTTGACAATAATATCACGATATAACTCAATCATCAGGACAATAGAGTAACCTTAGCAGGAATCTTACAATGACTTTATAAATATCATGAAATTATTGCCCCCATGTCAAGATATTTGCTATGACAATTTAGCCATTATGAAAATGTAGTCACGACGACAATCTATTCACTATGACAGTAGAGCTACCATGACATGATCATATAACTGATATGCAAATATAATCAAAGCAAAAATGTAGACACATTCAACTTATATTCACAATGGCAATATAACGACCAAACAATATAGATACTGTTTATAGATAGTCGTTTTCGGATCATAGCAAAAATATAGGCTTCAGGACAATATAGTCTCTGTGAAAAAAAAGTGACTCATATAGGACTTATCATTATGATATGGTCACAACATTATAGCTGTCATGGAATTATAGTCAACATGACAAAATTATCAAAATGAAATAAAACGATATGACAATATAGTTACCATATCATACACCAATCATGATTATATAATCAGCAGGTTGGCATAAACAAGATCATACTGTAAAAACCATGACAATTTAAGTGACATGATGAGATGATATCCATTCACTTACAATTACAATACCACAAACGTTTTCATGAAAATATTATCATGATCATATAATCACAACAGCATTGTTATTAATTACAAAATATATCCCGAAAGACAAAATAAACCATAACAATATAGCCATCATGTTGATATAGCGACCAAGATAATGTAGCTAGGATGGCATTATATTGAAAGTAAGAATACAACCACCATGCCAATATCTTCACAATGACAATGTAGCTACCATGAAAATATATTAACCTTGACTATGTAGCTACCATGATAAAGCATAAAATTGAAAAATATCCACAACAGGAGTTTAGCTGCTAAAACACTATATCGCCATGCCAATATCGCCAAAGTGTTATTATTGCCATCATGATAATATACCGCTAGGAAAGAAATATATATACCCAATACTCGACAATATAGCTATTCTGATAACATTGCTAACATGAAACGACAGTCACCTCCTTGTTATATAAGAAAAATGACAAATAGCCATCATGGTGATATAGTGATTTAACAACACAGCCACTATGGTAATATAGTTACCATAACAATGTGATCTTAACGACAATGTAGCCAACATGACTACATAGTCACGTTGACAATACAACCACCGTGACAATACAGATAACATAACAGTACCGTCTCTAAGACAATATTGCTATCAATTTGACAAATTATATGACAATATAGATGTTATGTCAACATAGTCACCATGACAATATACTCAGAATGCAATATAATCGCCATGATAAAACTATCCTACCATGAAAATATAGCCACCTAGAATTTCGGTTTCCATTGCAATGTAGAAACAGTAATAAAAGATTTACCATGACAGTTCTGAAAATATAACAGTATAGCATATCATGGCAATGTAGTCAGCTGATAGTTTAATGAAAATGACAATTTCTGTTCTATAATAGTATATCATCAAGGGCAATATCAACATTAAAAAAGCTTCTAAGAAAATACAGTCATTATGACATTATAAAAATAATGATTAAAAAGTCACCATGACAATATAGTTATCTTGGCAATATAGCCACTGTGACATTATAGTCATAATGATGATATAGTCGCTATGACAATATTGTCACCATAAAGATATAATTATCATGATAATATTTCGCTTATGACAAAGTATGCAAGAGTTAAATAATGACAATATATCACATATAAAAAGATCACCTTGCCAATATAGGTAAGGTGACGATATATACATTATAGCAATGTAACTAAAATGAAAAGATAGCCAAAATGACTGTATGGTCATAATGACAATATTGCCACTATGAAAATATGTTCCCCATGACACTATAGCTACACTGACAACAAAGCCATATTCACAAAAGAGCAACATTGAAAATGTAGCAAACGAGAATATAGCCACCATCATAGTCAGCCACCATGATAATAATGTCACGATACAAATCATCACCATGTCATTAGTCACCTTCATAATACACTTACAATGACTCTATAAATGTCATAAAAATATAGCTTCTATATCAACATGTCTGCCATGATAATCTGACCATTATGATAATATAGTCATGACGGCAATTTATTCACTATAACAATATAGCTACAGTGATCATATAACTGATGTGACAATACAGTGAAAGAAGCAAAAAAGAAATATACAAATCATATTCACTATGAGAGTAAAACTACATGACAATATAGATACTGTGACAAATAGTCGCTTTTGAATCATAGCAAACATATAGCCGGCAGGACAACATAGTCTCTATGACAAAATAGCGACCAAGACAGGATATATCATTATGATATAGACACCTTGACAGTATAGACCATAAAGCAATTTAACAATCATGAAATTGTAACTGCCAAAACATTATAGAGATCACGAAATTTTAGTCAACGTGAGAAAATTATCATAATGAAATATCATCGGCATTACAATATAGTTATCATAATCATAGACAAATCATGATCATATAATCAGCCGATTGACATAAACAATATCACAGTATAAAAACCATGATAGTATAAGTGACATGATGATATGATATTCATTTACTTACACTTACAATACCAAAGAAGCCGCCATGAATATATCCTTATCATGATAATATAATCACAACAATATTGTAGGTAGTGACAAATATATCCCCAACGTTAAAATCAATTATAACAATATAGCCATCAACTTGTTATAGCGACCAAGATAATGTATAGAGCATTGTATTGAGAATTACAATACAGCCACCGTGCCAATGTCGTCACCATGACAATATAGCTACCATGAAAATATAGTAACGTTGATACCGTAGCTGCCATGGCAAAATATTCAAGATAGAAAATACCCAAAAGATAGCCACAACAAGAGTTTAGCTGCTAAGACGATATATCACCATGCCAATATCTCTAAAATGTTAGTATAGCCATCATGGCAATATATCAACAGAAAAAATACTCATCACAACGATATAGCTAACTTGACAATATGCTACTCTGACAATATAGGTAACATTAGAGGACAGCCACCTCTTTCAAATATGTACAAAAAAAAAATGACAAATAGCCATCATGGCAATATGGTAACTAAACAATATAGCCATCATGGCAATATAGTAACCAAGCAATATAGCCATCATGGCAATATGATTACCATATCAATGTATTCTTAATGGCAATATAGTCACCATGTCCTTATAGTCACGATGACAATACAACTACCATGACAATACAGAAAACAACAAAATACAGTCTGTAAGACAATATTGCCACTAATTCAACAAGTTAAATGACAATATAGATATTATGGCAACACAATCACGGTGACAATAACTCAGAAATGTTATATAATCGTCATAATAAAATGATCCTACCATTAAAATATAGTCACTCTGCCACTATGGCTTCCATTACAAAATAACCACAATAACAAAACATTCACCACGACAGTACTGAAACCATAACAATACAGCATATCATGACAATGTAGTCACTTTATCATTTAACGAAAAAGGAAAATTTCGCATCTATTATGGTATAACCTCAGGCACAAAATTTTATGAACCCATAAAAAACTCCCATGAAAATACAATCATTGTGACATAAATATCATGATAAAGTAGTGACCATGGCAGTATAGCCACTCTGAGATTGTTGTCATTATGACAATATAGTCGCTATTAAAATACTGTCACCTTAATGATAAAGTTATCAGAATGATATATCGCTTGTGACAAAATATGCATGAGTAGAAAATGACAGTATGGCACCTATAAAAAAGATCACATGGCCACTATAGTCAAGGTGACCATATATACATCAGAGCAACGTAAAGAAAAAGAGATGATAACCAGAACGACGGTATGTTCATAATGACAATACTGTAACTATGAAAATATGTTCCCCACGATTCTCCAGCTTCACTGACAATAAAACCATCTTCACAAGAAGAGCACTATTGAAAAATAGCAAACGACTATACAGCCATCAAGACAGTACAGCCACCATGGCAATAATCTCTCGATATAAATCAATCGCCAGGACATTAGCGTCACCTTGATAATAAATATACAATAAGTACATGAACATCATGAAAATATAGCGATCCATATAAATATATTTGTCGTGAAAATATAGCCTCCTTATGAATATCTTTAAAGTGACAGTTTCGCCATTCTGATAATATAGTCGAGACGCTAATATATTCACCATAACAATAAAGCCACCATCATCACATAAATGATATGACAATATAGTCAACGCAACAATAAACACATTTATAAATTATATCCACTCTGAAAATACAGCCACATGAAAATATAGATGCTGCGACAAAAGAGTCATTTTTGGATCATAGCAAACATATAGCGTCCAAGAAAATATAGTCTCTATGACAAAATAGCGAAGAAGACATGATTTATCATCACAACACAGTCACCTTGACAGTATAGCCAATAAAACAGTGGAACAACCATTAAAATGTACCTAACATAACAATATAGCTTACATGAAAATATAGTTACTATGACAAATTCATTACAATGAAATACAAACGATATCACATTATGGTTTCGATAATCATACACCAATCATGATCATATAAGATAAAAACTTCAAAACAAAGCAAGGGTAGCGACAACGCAAAGAGGAATAGCTACAACCTAGCTCTGAAAGACGAAAGCAGCTCCGTACACGTCGGTAGCTGGTGCACGACTGTCATTAGGCGACTACATTGTCATGATATGTTATATTGTCATGGTTTCAGTACTGTCGTATTGAATGTATTATTATGTTAGCTATATTGCAGTGGCAGGGTGGCTAGATTTTCATGGTAGGATAATTTTGTTATCGCGGTTATATTGCATTTGTGATAATACTGTTACGGTGACTGTGTTCCAGTAATATCTATATTATCATTTACTTTGTTGAAGCGATTGCAATATTGTCGTAGAGAATCTTATGTCATGTTGCCTGTATTGTCATGATGGTTGCATGTCATCTTGACTATATAGTCATGTTGTTTATATTCCAGTTATGATTAAATGGTTATGGTAACTATATTGCCTTGGTGATTATATTGATAGGTGAAAACATTGCCATGATAGCTATTTTTCATTTTTGTTGTACTGTAAGGAGGTGACTGTCTTTTCAAATTGAATATATTATCAGGGTAGCTATATTGTTAAGTTAGCTATATAATTGTGGTGCTTATTTTCTTTTTCTGGGGTTATATTGCCATGATGCCTAGACTAACATTTTCGCGACATTCGCATGGTGATATAGTGTCTTAGCAAATAAACTGTTATTGTTGATATGTTCCATGGGATTTCATTATCATAGTAGCTACATTATCAATGTTACTATATTTCATGGTAGCTCCAAAGTCATGGTGACGATATTGCCATTGTGGCTGCATTGTTATTTTCAATATAATGCCATCCTAACTACATTATCATTGTCGCTATATTTACTTGCTAGCTATATTGCTATGGTTAATTTTGTCGTTGGGGTTATATTTTTTCATTAACTACAATTTTGTTTTAATCATATGCTCATGATAACAATATTTTCATGGCGGCTTATTTGGTAATGTGAGTGCAAGTGTATGGATATCATATTATCATGTCACTATATTGTCATGGTTTTTATACTGTGATGGTGTTTATGTCAGCCTCCTGATGATATTATCATGATTGATATGTGATCATGGTAACTAAATTGTAATGGCGATTGTATTTCATTGTGACAATTTTGTCATGTTGCCTGCATTTTCATGGTAGCTATATTGTTATGGCAGGTACTTTTTCATTGTTGTTTCATTGTTTTATCGGCTATACTCTCAAGGTGACTATATCTTAATTAAAAATCTTGTCTTGGTCGCTATTTTGTCATGGACACAATATTGTCCTGGAGCCTATATGTTTGCTATAATCCGAAAGAGACTATTTTGTCACAGCATCAACATTGTCAGGTGCTTATATTGACATAATGAATATAATTTGAAGGCTTCCTTATTGTTGCGTTGCCTGTATTGTCATATCACTTATGTGATCATGGCTATATTGTTATAGTGAATATATTGCCGTCTTGGCTATATTATCATATTGGCTAAATTGTCATGGTAAGTATGTTGACATGGAAGCCTTATTTTCATGATGTTTATATAGTCAGTGAGTTATATCGTGACATTATTGTCATAGTGGCTGTACTTTCATGGTGGCTATACAGTCGTTTGCTGTATTTTCATTGTTACTCTTTTGTGAAGATTGCTTTATTGTCATTGTAGCTATAGTGTCATCGGGGGATATATTTTCATAGCAGCGGTATTGTCATTATGAACATACCGTCATTTTGGCTATCAACTCATTTTGCTTATACTGCGAAGATTTACGTATCGTCACCTTGTCTATATTGTCAAGGTGATCTCTTTTATAGTTCCTATATTGTCATGTTTTTTAGTCATGCATATTTTTTCATAAGCGATACATTATCGTGATAACTTTACTATTAAGGTGACAGTATATTGTCATTGTGACAATGTTGACATTATGACTATAATCTCTTAGTGGCTATATTGCTAAGATAACTATACTGTCATGGTGACTATTTCATGATGATGGTTATATTTACAGTTTGACAGATTTACATTGTTTCATATTTAATGGTGTTGATTTTGCCCTTGAAGATACATTATAAAAACGAAAATTTCCTTATTTTTAAATTATCATGTGAAGATATTGCCATGATATGCAATATTGTTATAGTTTCAGTACTGTCATGTTTAATGTATATTATGTTGGTTACATTACAATTAAAGTCATAGTGGTAGGGTAACTATATTTTCATGGTTGGATCATTTTCTTATGACGATTCTATTGCATTTATAAGTATGTTCTCATGGTTACTGTGTTGCCGTAATTTCTATATTGTCCTGGACGCTACATATCCTGAAATCTATATTGTCATATCAGTTATATGATCATGGTAGCTTTATTGTCATAGTGAATATCAGCTTTATTGTCATAGTGAATATCTTGTCGCCGTGACTATATTATCATAATGGCTAAATTGTCATTGGAAATATGTTGACATGAGGGCTATATTTTCATGATATTCATAAAGTCATTGAAAGATTACTATCAAGGTGACTCTAATAGCCTGGCGATTGATGTATATCGTGACATTGTCACGATAGCTGCATTGTTATGGTGGCTATATTGTCGTTTCCTTTATTTTCAGTGTTACTCTTTTGTGAAGATTTCTTTATTGTCATTGTAGCTATAGTGTCATGGGGAAGATATTTTCGTAGTAGCAGTATTGTCATTATGAAAGTATCGTCATTTTGGCTATCTGCTCATTTTGGTTACATTGCGAAGATTTACATATCGGCACCTTGGCTATATTGGCAAGGTGATCTCATTATAGTTGCTATATTGTCATTTTTTTATCATGCATATTTTTTCATGATTGATACATTATCTTGATAACTTTATCATTAAAGCGACAGTATATTGTCAAGGTGACTACATTGTCATTATGACTTCAATTTCTTAGTGGCTATATTGCTAAGATAACTACATGTCACTACATTTTCATTGTAGCTTATTTAATGGAGTTGATTTACCCCTGGAAATATATCATTATAAAAACGGATATTTCAATTAGTTTAAATTATGAGGTGAATGCATTGTCATGATATGCTGTATTGTTATAGTTTCAGTACTATCATGGTGAATGTATATTATATTGGCTACATTACAATGGAAGCCATAGTGGCAGGGTGGCTATATTTTCATGGTTTGGTCATTTTGTTATAAGAATTTTATTGTATTTTTGAATATATTGTCATGGTGACTGTGTTGCCATAATTTCTATATTGTCATTTGATTTATTAAATTAATGGCAATATTGTCAGAGTTACTGTATTGTCATGTTGCCTGTATGGTCATCATGGTTGTCTTGTCATCGTGACTCTATGATCATGATGGCTATATTGCCATTAAGATTACATTCTTATGGTAACTATATTGCCATCATGGCTTTTTGTCAGAGTAGCTATATTGTTAAGTTAGCTATCTTATTGTGGTGGGTATTTTTTTTCCTTTTAGCATATTGCCATGATGGCTATACTAGAATTTTGACAAGGTTAGCATGGTGATATAGTGTTCGCAGCCCAACTGTATTCATGGGAATACATTATCTTGGTACCTACATTGTCAAGGTTACTATATTTCATGCAAGCTACATTGTAAAGAAGACGATATTGGCATGGCGGGTGTATTGTTATGTTCAATATAACGCCATCCTGGCTACATTATCTTGGTCGCAATATCAACTTGAAGGATATATTGCTACGGTCAATTTCATCGTTGGGATGTATTTTGTCTTTACCTACAATTTGGTTGTGATTATATGATCATGATGATATTTCTATGACGGCTTATTTTTGCTATGATCCGAAAAGGGCTATCTTTTAGCAGTATCTATATTGTAAGGTGGTTATATTGACATTGTGAATATAAGTTGAATGATTTAGTGAATATGGCTTTAATGTCAGTATACCTATATTTCATTGGGAACAAATTTTCATAGTGACGCAATTGTCATTTTGAAATAAAGTCATTTTGGCTATATTCTAATTTGGGTTATATTGCTATGTTATATATATCGTCACCTTGGCTATATTGAGAAGGTGATTCTTTTTATAGGTCGTATAATGTCATTTTTTAAGCGTGCACATTCTGTTATAAGCTATATATTATCATGATACCCATATCATTAAGGTGAAAATATTGGTATGGCAACTATATTGTCTTTATGATTGTAATCTTATGATAACAATATAGGTTCCCTGAGATATAGGCAACATGAAACGACAATCACCCCTTTGTAATATAACAAAAAAATAACAAATAGCCATCATGGTAAGATATTCATTTAACAATATAGCCACCATGACAATACAGCCATCTTGACAATAATATCACGATATAACTCAATCACCTTGGTAGTAATCTTCAATGACTTTATCTCATATAAGATTTATCATTATGATATGGTCACAACATTATAGCTGTCATGGAATTGTAGTCAACATGACAAAATTATCACAATGAAATAAAACGACATTACAATATAGTTACTATAATCATACACCAATCATGATTATATAATCAGCAGGTTGGCATAAACAAGATCATACTGTAAAAACCATGACAATTTAAGTGACATGATGAGATGATATCCATTCACTTACACTTACAATACCACAAACGTTTTCATGAAAATATTATCATGATCATATAATCACAACAGTATTGTCACTAATTACAAAATATATCCCGAAAGACAAAATTAACCATAAGAATATAGCCATCAAGTTGATATAGCGACCAAGATAATGTAGCTAGGATGGCATTATATTGAAAGTAAGAATACAACCACCATGCCAATATCTTCACCATGACAATGTAGGTACCACGAAAATATAGTAACCTTGACTATGTAGATACCATGATAAAACATACAATTGAAAAATATCCACAACAAGAGTTTAGCTGCTAAAACACTATATCGCCATGCCAATATCGCCAAAATGTTATTATTGCCATCATGATAATATACCGCTAGAAAAGATATATATATATACCCACTACTCGACAATATAGCTATTCTGATAACAGTGCTAACATGAAACGACAGTCACCTCCTTGTTATATAACAAAAATGACAAATAGCCATGATGGCGATATAGTGATTTAACAATACAGCCACTATGTTAATATAGTTACCATAACAATGTGATCTTAACGACAATGTAGCCAACATGACTATATAGTCACGTTGACAATACAACCACCTGACAATACATATAACATGACAGTACCGTCTCTAAGACAATATTGCCATCTTTTGACAAATTACATGAGAATATAGACATTATGACGACATAGTCACCATGACAATATACTCAGAATGCAATATAATCGCCGTGATAAAACTATCCTACCATGAAAATATAAACACCCAGAATTTTGGTTTCCATTGCAATGTAGAAAGAGTAATAAAAGATTTACCATGACAGTTCTGAGAATATAACAGTATAGCATATCATGGCAATGTAGTCAGCTAATAATTTAATCAAAATGACAATATCTATTCTATAATAGTATATCCTCAAGGGCAATATCAACACTATTAAAAAAGCTTCTAAGAAAATACAGTCATTATGACATTATAAAAATCATGATAAAAAATCACCATGACAATATAGTTATCTTGGGAATATAGCCACTGTGACGTTATAGTCATAATGATAATACAGTCGCTATGACAATGTTGTCACCATAAAGATATAATTATCATGATAATATTTCTCTTATGACAAAGTATGCAAGAGTTAAATAATGACAATATATCACCTATAAAAAGATCACCTTGCCAATATAGCTAAGGTGACGATATATACATCATAGTAATGTAACTAAAATGAAAAGATAGCCAAAATGACGGTATGGTCATAATGACAATATTGCCACTATGAAAATATGTTCCCTATGACACTATAGCTACACTGACAACAAAGCCATATTCACAAAAGAGCAACATTGAAAATGCAGCAAACGAGAATATAGCCACCATCATAGTCAGCCACCATGATAATAATGTCACGATACAAATTATCACCATGTCATTAGTCACCTTCATAATAAACTTACAATGACTGTATGAATATCATGAAAATATAGCCTCCATGTCAACATGTCTGCCATGATAATCTGACCATTATGATAATATAGTCATGACGGCAATTTATTCACTATAACAATATAGCCACAGTGATCATATAACTGATGTGACAATAAAGTCAAAGAAGCAAAAAAAAAAAAATATACAAATCATATTCACTATGGGAGTAAAACTACATGACAATATAGATGCTGTGACAAATAGTCGCTTTTGAATCATAGCAAATATATAGCCGGCAGGACAACATAGTCTCTATGACAAAATAGCGACCAAGACAAGATATATCATTATAATACAGACACCTTGACAGTATAGACCATAAAGCAATGTAACAATCATGAAACTGTACCTGCCAAAACATTATAGATGTCATGAAATTTTAGTCAACATGACAAAATTACCATAATGAAATCTCCTCGGCATTACAATAAAGTTACCATAATCATAGACAAATCATGATCATATAATCAGCAAATTGACATAAACAATATCATAGTATAAAAACTATGATACTATAAGTGACATGATATGATATCCATACACTTACACTTACAATACCAAAGAAGCCGCCATGAATATATTGTTATGATGATCATATAATCACAACAATATTGTAGGTAGTGACAAATATATCCCCAACGACAAAATTAATCATAGCAATATAGCCATCAACTTGTTATAGCGACCAAGATAATGTAGAGAGCATTGTATTGAGAATTACAATACAGCCACCGTGCCAATGTTGTCACCATGACAATATAGCTACCATGAATATATAGTAACGTTGATAATGTAGCTGCCATGGCAAAATATTCAAGATAGAAAATACCCAAAAGATAGCCACAACAAAAATTTAGCTGCTAAGACGATATATCACCTTGTCAATATCTCTAAAATGTTAGTATAGCCATCATGGCAATATATCAACAGAAAAAATACTCATCACAACGATATAGCTAACTTGACAATATACTACTCTGACAATATAGGTAACATTACAGGACAGCCACCTCCTTCAAATATATGAAAAAAAAATGACAAATAGCCATCATGGCAATATGGTAACTAAACTATATAGCTATCATGGCAATATGGTAACCAAACAATATACCATCATGGCAATATGATTACCATATCAATGTATTCTTAATGGCAATATAGTCACCATGTCCTTATAGTCACGATGACAATACAACTACCATGACAATACAGAAAACATCAAAATACAGTCTCTAAGACAGTATTGCCACTAATTCAACAACTTAAATGACAATATAGATATTATACCAACACAATCACGGTGACAATATACTCAGAAATGTTATATAATCATCATAATAAAATGATCCTACCATGAAAATATAGTCACCCTGCCACAATGGCTTCCATTACAATAGAGCCACAATAACAAAACATTCACCACGACACTACTGAAACCATAACAATATAGCATATCATGACAATGTATTAACTTTATCATTTATTGAAAAAGAAAAATCTCGCTTCTATTATGGTATAACCTCAGGGACAAAATTTTATACACCCTTAAAAGGCTGCCATCAAAAAACAGTCACTATGACATAAATATCATGATAAAATAGTGACCATGTCAATATAGCCACTCTGAGATTATAGTTATTATGACAATATAGTCGCTATCAAAATAATGTCAACTTAATGATAAAGTTATTAAAATGATATATCGCTTGTGACAAAATATGCTTGATTAGAAAATGACAGTATAGCACCTATAAAAAAGAACACCTTGCCACTATAGTCAAGGTGAACATATATACATAAGAGCAACGTAAAGAAAAAGAGCTGATAACCAGAACGAATGTATGTTCATAATGACAATACTGCAACTATGAAAATATGTTCCCCACGATTCTCCAGTTTCACTGACAATAAAGCCATCTTCACGAAAAGAGCACTATTGAAAAATAGCAAACGACTATACAGCCATCAAGACAGTACAGCCACCATGACAATAATCTCTCGATATAAATCAATCGCCACGACATTAGCGTCACCTTCATAATGAATATACAATGAGTACATGAACATCATGAAAATATAACGTCCATGTAAATATATTTGTCGTGAAAATATAGCCTCCATATGAATATCTTTAAAGTGACAGTTTCGCCATTTTGATAATATAGTCGAGACGCTAATATATTCACCATAACAATAAAGCCACCATCATCAAATAAATGATATGACAATATAGTCAACGCAACAATAAACACATTTATAATTTATATCCACTCTGAAATTACAGCCACATGAAAATGTAGATGCTGTGACAAAATAGTCATTTTTGGATCATAGCAAACACATAGCGTCCAAGACAATATAGTCTCTATGACAAAATAGCGAAGAAGACATGATTTATCATCACAACACAGTCACCTTGACAGTATAGCCAATAAAGCAGTGGAACAACCATCAAAATGTACCTAACATAACAATATAGCTTACATGAAAATATAGTAACTATGACAAATTCATTACAATGAAATACAAACGATATCACATTATGGTTTCGATAGTCATACACCAATCATGATCATATAAGATAAAACCTTCAAAACAAAGCAAGGGTAGCGACATCGCAAAGACGAATAGCTACAACCTAGATCTGAAAGACGACAGCAGCTCCGTACACGTCGGTAGCTGGTGCGCGACTGTCATTAGGTGACTACATTGTCATGATATGCTATACTGTCATGGTTTCAGTACTGTCGTACTGAATGTATTATTATGTTAGCTATATTGCAGTGGCAGGGTGGCTAAATTTTCATGGTAGGATAATTTTGTTATCGCGGTTATATTGCATTTGTGATAATACTGTTACGGTGACTGTGTTCCAGTAATATCTATATTATCATTTAATTTGTTGAAGCGATTGCAATATTGTCGTAGAGACTCTTATGTCATGTTGCCTGTATTGTCATGATGGTTGCATGTCATCTTGACTATATAGTCATGTTGGTTATATTCCAGTTATGATTACATGGTTATGGTAACTATATTGCCATGGTGACTATATTGATAAGCGACTACATTGCCATGATATCTATTTCTCATTTTTGTTGTACTGTAAGGAGGTGACTGTCTTTTCATATTGAATATATTATCAGGGTAGCTATCATGTTAAGTTAGCTATATCATTGTGGTGCTTATTTTCTTTTTCTGGTGGTATATTGCCATGATACTTAGACTAACATTTTCGCGATATTGCATGGTGATATAGTGTCTTAGCAAATAAACTGTTATTGTTGATATGTTCCATGGGATTTTATTATCATAGTAGCTACATTGTCAATGTTACTATATTTTCATGGTAGCTCCAATGTCATGGTGACGATATTGCCATTGTGGCTGTATTGTTATTTTCAATATAATGCCATCCTAACTACATTATCTTGGTCGCTATATTTACTTGCTAGCTATATTGCTATGGTTAATTTTGTCGTTGGGGATCTATTTTGTCATTAACTACAATTTTGTTTTAATCATATGATCATGATAACAATATTTTCATTGCGGCTTATTTGGTAATGTGAGTGCAAGTGTATGGATATCATATTATCATATCACTATATTGTCATGGTTTTTATACTGTGATGGTGTTTATGTCAGCCTCCTGATGATATTATCATGATTGATATATGATTATAGTAACTAAATTGTAATGGCGTTTATATTTCATTGTGGAAATTTTGTCATGTTGCCTGCATTTTCATGGTAGCTATATTGTTATGGCAGGTACATTTTCATTGTTGTTTCATTGTTTTATCGGCTATACTGTCAAGGTGACTATATCTTAATTAAAAATCTTGTCTTGGTCGCTATTTTGTCATGGACAGTATATTGTCCTGGAGCCTATATGTTTGCTATAATCCGAAAGAGACTATTTTGTCACAGCATCAATATTGTCAGGTACTTATATTGCCATAATGAATATAATTTGAAGGCCTCCTTATTGTTTCGTTGACTGTATTGTCATATCACTTATATGATCATGGCTATATTGTTATAGTGAATATATGGCGGTCTTGACTATATTATCATATTGGCTAAATTGTAATGGTAAGTATGTTGACATGGAAGCCTTATTTTCATGATGTTTATATAGTCAGTGAATTATATCGTGACATTATTGTCATAGTGGCTGTACTTTCTTGGTGGCTATATAGTCGTTTGATGTATTTTCATTGTTACTCTTTTGTGAAGATTGTTTTATTTTCATTGTAGCTATAGTGTCATGGGGGATATATTTTCATAGCAGCGGTATTGTCATTATGAACATACCGTCATTTTGGCTATCTACTCATTTTGGTTATATTGGGAAGATTTACATATCGTCACCTTGGCTGTATTGTAAAGGTGATCTCTTTTATAGTTCCTATATTATCATGTTTTTTAGTCATGCATATTTTTTCATAATCGATACATCATCGTGATAACTTTACTATTAAGGTGACAGGATATTGTCATTGTGACAATGTTGACATTATGACTATAATCTCTTAGTTGCTAAATTGCTAAGATAACTATACTGTCATGGTGACTATTTTATGATGATGGTTATAATGACAGTTTGACAGCATTTTCATTATTGCATATTTAATGGTGTTGATTTTGCCCTTGAAGATACATTATAAAAAAGAAAATTTCCTTATTTTTAAATTATAATGTGAATATATTGCCATGATATGCGATATTGTTATAGTTTCAGTACTGTCATATTTAATGTATATTATGTTGGTTACATTACAATTAAAGTCATAGTGGCAGGGTAACTATATTTTTATGGTTGGATCATTTTGTTATGACGATTTTATTGTATTTGTTGGTATATTCTCATGGTTACTGTGTTGCCGTAATTTCTATATTGTCCTGGACACTACATATCCTGAAATCTATATTGTCATATCAGTTATATGATCATGGTAGCTTTATTGTCATAGTGAATATCAGCTTTATTGTCATAGTGAATATCTTGTCGTCGTGACTATATTATCATAATGGCTAAATTGTCATAGGAAATATGTTGACATGAGGGCTATATTTTCGTGATATTCATAAAGTCATTGAAAGATTACTATCAAGGTGACTCTAATAGCCTGGCGATTGATGTATATCGTGACATTACTGTCACGATAGCTGCATTGTCATGGTAGCTATATTGTCGTTTCCTTTATTTTCAATGTTACTCTTTTTTGAATATTGATTTATTGTCATTGTAGCTATAGTGTCATGGGGAATATATTGTCGTAGTAGCAGTATCGTCATTATGAACATATCGTCATTTTGGGTATCTGCTCATTTTGGTTACATTGCGAAGATTTACATATCGTCACCTTGGCTAAATTGGCAAGGTGATCTCTTTACAGTTGCTATATTGTCATTTTTCTAATCATGTATATTTTTTTCATGAGTGATACATTATCTTGATAACTATATCATTAAATTGACAGTATGTTGTCAAGGTGACTATATTGTCATTATGACTTCAGTCTCTTAGTGGCTATATTGCTAAGATAACTACATGTGACAACATTTTCATTGTAGCTTATTTAATGGTGTTGATTTACCCTTGGAGATATATCATTATAAAACCGAATATTTCATTTTCTTTAAATTATGATGTGAGTGCATTGTCATGATATGCTATATTGTTATAGTTTCAGTACTGTCATGGTGAATGTATATAATATTGGCTGCATTACAATGGAAGCAATAGTGGCAGGTTGGCTATATTTTCATGGTTTGATCATTTTTTTATAAGAATTTTATTATATTTTTGAATATATTGTCATGGTGACTGTGTTGCCATAATTTCTATATTGTCATTTGATTTATCAAATTAATGGCAATATTGTCATAGAGACTGTATTGTCATCTTGCCTGTATGGTCATCATGGTTGTCTTGTCATCGTGACTCTATGGTCACGGTGGCTATACTGCCATTAAGATTACATTCTTTTGGTAACTATATTGCCATCATGGCTTTTTGTCAAAGAAGCTATGTTGTTAAGTTAGCTATCTTATTGTGGTGGGTATTTTTTTCCTTTTGGTATATTGCCATGATGGCTATACTAGAATTTTGACAAGGATAGCATGGTGATATAGTGTTCGCAGCCCAACTATATTCATGGGAATACATTATTATGGTACCTACATTGTCAAGGTTACTATATTTCATGCAAGCTACATTGTAAAGAAGACGATATTGGCATGGCGGGTGTATTGTTATGTTCAATATAACGCCATCCAGGCTACATTATCTTGGTCGCAATATCAACTTGAAGGATATATTGCTATGGTCAATTTAATCGTTTGGGATGTATTTTGTCTTTACCTACAATTTGCTTGTGATTATATGATCATGATAATATTTCTATGACGGCTTATTTGGCATCTTGAGTGTATCTGTCTGGATATCTTATCATCATGTAACTTAGTCTGTCATGCTTTTAAACGGTGATGGTGCTTATGTGAAAATGCTGATTACATTATCATCGTTAATGTATGATTATTGTAAGTATATGGCAATGGCAAAATCTTTTTTGATCATTTTGGTATATTGACTTCATTTTGATAGTAGTTATATTGGTATGGCAGGTACATTTTCACGGTTCTGACATTGTTTTATGGGCTATACTGTCAAGGCGGCTGTATAGTATTGATAAATTCTCTTCTGGACGCTATTGTCTCCTGGACACTATATACTTTAGAAGCTATAAGTTTCCTATGATCCGAAAGCGACTATTTTGTCACGGTATCTATATTATCAGGTGGCTATATTGATGTCAAAATATTCTGAATTTTTCTTTAATGTTTTGTTGACTATATTGTTATATCAGTTATATGGCCATGGTGGCTTTATTATTATAGTGAATATATTGTCGTTGTGACTATACTATCATAATGGCTAAATTGTCATGGGAAATATGTTGATATGCATGCTACATTCTCATAATACTTTTATGGTAATTGTAAAAAAAATTTCAAGTTTACTCTAATATCACAGTGATTGATTTATGTTGCAACACTATTGTTATGGTGGCTGTACAATCATGGTGGCTATATTGTCGTTTGATGCATTTTCAATATTACTATCTAGTGAATAAGGCTTTAATGTCAGTATAGCTATACTTTCATTGTGAATAAATTTTCATATTGACGCAACTGTCATTGTGAAATAGTCATTTTGGCTATATTCTAATTTTGGTTATATTGCTATGTTATATATATCGTCACCTTGGCTATATTGGGAAGGTGATTTTTTTTATAGGTCGTATATTGTCATTTTTAAATCGTGCACATTCTGTTATAAGCGATATATTATCATGATACCCATATCATTAAGGTGAAAATATTGGCAGGGCAACTATATTGTCTTTATGATTGTAATCTTATGATAAAAATATAGGTTCCCTGATATATAGGCAACATGAAAAGACAATCAACCCCTTGTAATATAACAAAAAATAACAAATAGCCATCATGGTAATATATTCATTTAACAATATTGCCACCATGACAATACAGCCATCTTGACACTAATATCACGATATAACTCAATCACCAGGACAATAGAGTCACCTTGGCAGTAATCTTACAATGACTTTATAAATATCATGATAATATAGCCCCCATGTGAAGATATTTGCTATGACAATTTAGCCATTATGAAAATGTAGTCACGACGACAATCTATTCACTATGACAATAAAACTACCATAACATGATCATATAACTGATATGCAAATATAATCAGAGCAAAAATATAGAAACATTCAACTTATATTCACAGTGTCGATATAACCACCTGACAATATAGATACTGTCAATAGATATTCGTTTTCGGATCATAGGAAAAATATAGACTTCAGGACAATATAGTCTCCGTGAAAAAACAGTGACTTAGACAGGATTTATCATTATTATATGGTAACAACATTATGGCTGTCATAGAATTGAAGTCAACAAGACAAAATTATCACAATGAAATAAAACGACATTACAATATAGTTACCATAATCATACACCAATCATGATTATATAATCAACAGGTTGGCATAAACAAGATCATACTGTAAAAACATGATGAGATGATATCCATTCACTTAGACTTACAATACCACATAAGTTTTCATCAAAATATTATCATGATCATATAATCACAACAATAGTGTCACTAATTACAAAATATATCCCGAAAGACAAAATTAACCATAACAATATAGCCATCAAGTTGATATAGCGACCAAGATAATGTAGCTAGGATGGCATTATATTGAAAGTAAGAATACAACCACCATGCCAATATCTTCACTATGACAAGGTAGCTACCACGAAAATATAGTAACCTTGACTATTTAGCTACCATGATAAAATATACAATTGAAAAATATCCACAACAAGAGTTTAGCTGCTAAAACACTATATCGCCATGCCAATATCGCCAAAATGTTATTATTGCCATCATGATAATATACCGCAAAAAAAGAAATATATATACCCACTACTCGACAATATAGCTTTTCTGACAACATTGCCAACATGAAAAGACAGTCACCTCCTTGTTATATAACAAAAATGACAAATAGCCATCATGGCGATATAGTGATTTAACAATATAGCCAATATGGTAATATAGATACCATAACAATGTGATCTGAACGACAATGTAGCCAACATGACTGTATAGTCACGTTGACAATACAACCACCGTGACAATACAGATAACATGACAGTACCGTCTCTAAGACAATATTGCCATCAATTTGACAAATTATATGACAACATAGATATCATGGCAACATAGTCACCATGACAATATACTCATAATATGATATAATCGCCATGATAAAATTATCCTACCATGAAAATATAGCTACATAGAATTTTGGTTTCCATTGCAATGTAGAAACAGTAATAAAAGATTTACAATGACAGTACTGAAAACAAAACAGTATAGCATATCATGGCAATGTAGTCAGCTAATAATTTAATCAAAATGACAATTTCTCTTCCATAATAGTATATCCTGAAGGCAATCTCAACACCATTAAAAAAGCTTCTACGAAAATACAGTCTTTATGACATTATAAAAATCATGATAAAAAAGTCACCATGACAATATAGTTATCTAGGCAATATAGCCACTGTGACATTATAGTCATCATGATAATATAGTTGCTATGACAATATTTTCACCTTAAAAATATAATGATCATGATAATATTTCGCTTATGACAAAGTATTCAAAAGTTAAATAATGACAATATATCATCTATAAAAAGATAACCTTCCCAATATAGCTAAGGAGACGATATATACATTATAGCAATGTAACTAAAATGAAAAGATAGCCAAAATGACGGTATGGTCATAATGACAATACTTCCACTATGAAAATATGTTCCCCATGACACTATAGCTACACTGACAAGAAAGCCATATTCACAAAAGAGCAACATTGAAAATGTAGCAAACGAGAATATAGCCACCATCATAGTCAGCCACCATGATAATAATGTCACGATACAAATCATCACCATGTCATTAGTCACCTTCATAATACACTTACAATGACTCTATAAATGTCATGAAAATATAGCTTCTATATCAACATGTCTGCCATGATAATCTGACCATTATGATAATATAGTCATGACGGCAATTTATTCACTATAACAATATAGCCACAGTGATCATATAACTGTTGTGACAATACAGTCAAAGAAGCAAAAAAGAAATATACAAATCACATTCACTATGGCAGTATAACTACATGACAATATAGATACTGTGACAAATAGTCGCTTTTGAATCATAGCAAACATATAGCCGGCAGGACAACATAGTCTATATGACAAAATAGCGACCAAGACAGGATATATCATTACAGTATAGAAACCTTGACAGTATAGACCATAAAGCAATGTAACAATCATGAAACTGTACCTGCCAAAACATTATAGATGTCATGAAATTTTAGTCAACGTGACAAAATTATCATAATGAAATATCATCGGCATTACAATATAGTTACCATAATCATAGACAAATCATGATCATATAATCAGCAGATTGATATAAACAATATCACAGTATAAAAACCATGATAGTATAAGTGACATGATGATATGATATCCATACACTTAAACTTACAATACCAAAGAAGCCGCCATGAATATATTGTTATCATGATCATATAATCACAACAATATTGTAGGTACTGACAAATATATCCCAAACGACAAAATTAATCCTAGCAATATAGCCATCAACTCGTTATAGCGACCAAGATAATGTAGAGAGCATTGTATTGAGAATTACAATACAGCCACCGTGCATATGTCGTCACCATGACAATATAGCTACCATGAAAATATAGTAACGTTGATAATGTAGCTGCCATGGCAAAATAATCAAGATAGAAAATACCCAAAAGATAGCCACAACAAGAGTTTAGCTGCTAAGACGATATATCACCATGCCAATATCTCTAAAATGTTAGTATAGCCATCATGACAATATATCAACAGAAAAAATACTCATCACAACGATATAGCTAACTTGACAATATACTACTCTGACAATATAGGTAACATTACAGGACAGCCACCTCCTTCAAATATATAAAAAAAATGACAAATAGCCATCATGGTAATATGGTAACTAAAAAATATAGCCATCATGGCGATATGGTAACCAAACAATATAGCCATCATGGCAATATGATTACCATAGCAATGTATTCTTAACGGCAATATAGTCACCATGTCCTTATAGTCAAGATGACAATACAACTACCATGACAATACAGAAAAATTCAAAATACAGTCTCTAAGACAATATTGCAACTAATTCAACAAGTTAAATGACAATATATATATTATGGCAACACAATCACGGTGACAACATACTCAGAAATGTTATATAATCGTCATAATAAAATGATCCTACCATGAAAATATAGTCACCCTGCCATTATGGCTTCCATTACAGTATAGAAACAATAACAAAACATTCACCACGACAGTACTGAAACCATAACAATATAGCATATCATGACAATGTAGTCACTTGATCATTTGATGAAAAAGAAAAATTTCGCTTCTATTATGGTATAACCTCAGGGACAAAATCTTATACACCCTTAAAAAGCTGCCATGAAAATACAGTCACTATGACATAAATATCATGATACAATAGTGACCATGGCAATATAGCCACTCTGAGATTATAGTCATTATGACAATGTAGTCGCTATTAAAATACTGTCACCTTAATGATAAAGTTATCAGAATGATATATCGCTTGTGACAAAATATGCTTGATTAAAAAATGACAGTATAGCACCTATAAAAAAGATCACCTTGCCACTATAGTCAAGGTGACCATATATACATCATAGCAACGTAAAGAAAAAGAGATGATAACCAGAACGACGGTATGTTCATAATGACAATACTGCAACTATGAAAATATGCTCCTCACGATTCTCCAGCTTCACTGACAATAAAGCCTTCTTCACGAAAAGATCACTATTGAAAAAATAGCAAACGACTATACAGCCATCAAGACAGTATAGCCACCATGACAATAATCTCTGGATATAAATCAATCGCCAGGATATTAGCGTCACCTTGATAATGATTATCCAATGAGTACATGAACATCATGAAAATATAGCGTCCATGTAAATATATTTGTCGTGAAAATATAGCCTCCATATGCATATCTTTAAAGTGACAGTTTCGCCATTCTTATAATATAGTCAAGACGCTAATATATTCACCATAACAATGAAGCCACCATGATCACATTAATCATATGACAATATAGTCAACGCAACAATAAACACATTTATAAATTATATCCACTCTGAGAATATAGCCACATGAAAATATAGATTCTGTGACAAAATAATCATTTTTGGATCATAGCAAACATAGAGCGTCCAAGACAATATAGTCTCTATGACAAAATAGCGAAGAAGACATGATATATCATCACTACACAGTCACCTTGACAGTATAGCCAATAAAACAGTGGAACAACCATTAAAATGTACCTAACATAACAATATAGCTTACATGAAAATATAGTTACTATGACAAATTCATTACAATGAAATACAAACGATATCACATTATGGTTTCGATAATCATACACCAATCATGATCATATAAGATAAAACCTTCAAAACAAAGCAAGGGTAGCGACAACGCAAAGAGGAATAGCTACAACCTAGCTCTGAAAGACGACAGCAGCTCCGTACACGTCGGTAGCTGGTGCGCGACTGTCATTAGGTGACTACATTGTCATGATATGCTATATTGTCATGGTTTCAGTACTGTCGTAGTGAATGTGTTATTATGTTAGCTATATTGCAGTGGCAGGGTGGCTAAATTTTCATGGTAGGACAATTTTGTTATCGCGGTTATATTGCATTTGTGATAATACTGTCACGGTGACTGTGATCCAGCAATATCTATATTATCATTTAATTTGTTGAAGCGATTGCAATATTGTCGTAGAGACTCTTACGTCATGCTGCCTGTATTGGCATGATGGTTGCATGTCATCTTAACTATATAGTCACGTTGGTTATATTCCAGTTATGATTACATGGTTATGGTAACTATATTGCCATGGTGACTATATTGATAGGTGACTACATTGCCATGATAGCTATTTTTTATTTTTGTTGTACTGTAAGGAGGTGACTGTCTTTTCATGTTAAATATATTATCAGGAAAGCTATATTGTTAAGTTAGCTATATCATTGTGGTGCTTATTTTCTTTTTCTGGTGGTATATTGCCATGATGCCTAGACTAACATTTTGGCGATATTGGCATGGTGATATAGTGTCTTAGCAAATAAACTGTTATTGTTGATATGTTCCATGGGATTTTATTATCATAGTAGCTACATTGTCAATGTTACTATATTTTCATGGTAGCTCCAATGTCATGGTGACGATATTGCCATTGTGGCTGTATAGTTATTTTCAATATAATGCCATCCTAACTACATTATCTTGGTCGCTATATTAACTTGCTAGCTATATTGCTATGGTTATGGCGGCTTATTTGGTAATGTGAGTTCAAGTGTATGGATATCATATTATCATGTCACTATATTGTCATGGTTTTTATACTGTGATGGTGTTTATGTCAGCCTCCTGATGATATTATCATGATTGATATATGATTATGGTAACTAAATTGTAATGGCGATTATATTTCATTGTGACAATTTTGTCATGTTGCCTGCATTTTCATGGTAGCTATATTGTTATGACAGGTACATTTTCATTGTTGTTTCATTATTTTATAGGCTATACTGTGAAGGTGACTATATCTTAATTGAAAATCTTGTCTTGGTCGCTATTTTGTCATGGACACTATATTGTCCTGGAGCCTATATGTTTGCTATGATCCGAAATACACTATTTTGTCACAGCATCAATATTGTCAGGTGCTTATATTGCCATAATGAATATAATTTGAAGGCTTCCTTATTGTTGCGTTGACTGTATTGTCACATCACTTATATGATCATGGCTATATTGTTATAGTGAATATATTGCCGTCTTGACTATATTATCATATTGGCTAAATTGTCATGGTAAGTATGTTCACATGGAAGCCTTATTTACATGATGTTTATATAGTCAGTGAATTATATCGTGACATTATTGTCATAATGGCTGTACTTTCATGGTGGCTATATAGTCGTTTGCTGTATTTTCATTGTTACTCTTTTGTGAAGATTGCTTTATTGTCATTGTAGCTATAGTGTCATGGGGGATATATTTTCATAGCAGTAGTATTGTCATTATGAACACACCTTCATTTTGGCTATCTACTCATTTTGGTTATATTGCGAATATTTACATATCGTCACCATGGCTATATTGTCAAGCTGGTCTCTTTTATAGTTCCTATATTGTCATGTTTTTTAGTCATGCATATATTTTCATAATCGATACATTATCGTAATAACTTTACTATTAAGGTGACAGGATATTGTCATTGTGACAATGTTGACATTATGACTATAATCTCTTAGTTGCTAAATTGCTAAGATAACAATACTGTCATGGTGACTATTTCATGATGATGGTTATAATGACAGTTTGACAGCATT